>NC_056582.1:1735092-1862849 GCF_018340385.1 Cyprinus carpio | reverse complement strand
ACCGCACGCAAGTCAGGAGACAAGGAGTACAGGGCGGGGACGGGAACAGGGAGGCGGCCCCCGAGGAGAGCTCAACTAGGAGGCGGGGGAGAGGCGCGGTAAGGGGAACTGGATGCAGACGGCGCCTCGCGCAGATGGATACACCTCGGGTCCGGGGTGCCTGCCCGCGCCCCCGCGGCGGCGTTGTGCCGCAACGGGCTGGGGATGAGACATGTGTGCCACTCAAGCCGCCCCCCCCGGTATCTGGCGGTTTGCGACCAGCGCCTAGAGGGAGAGATTAGGGCATGTCAAAAGCAGCCAAGCAAACTTGTGGAATTTTGCGCGTGCAGAAGAAGCAGAGGAGCGTTTGTCGAGCGAAATTGGCTCGGTGCTTCTAATAAGATTACGACTCTTGAGGGTTTGCAAGAGTTGATCTTACATGAAGATTTAAGAGCTGTCTGCCGATAAGATTGCGTTCGTTGGTCGTCACTTTGATACGAGCACTAGAGGATTTAAACTTTGCTGATGCAGCACATACATGCAGACGCATTTCGTAGCTCTCTAGCGGCTTTTTGTCATTACAGACTGTTATATGTCCCTGTCGGGTATAGTCTCGCGGCTCATAAAGCACTCCGTGTCATTCTGTCCCGCGGAATGGTAGTGCGGATGAGAGAAAAGGTAGGTTACAAGGGTAATTTGCGTTAGGCTGACTGACGATGACAGTGCGCCCTCAAATTACAGTAAAAAAGTCCTGACAAAAAAAGAGTTGTTTTTAGTGCCTGATCTGTCCAGTTATCACAAATTGTAAAGAGCCTGGCAGCAAAAAGCTAGCAAAGTTACTCTTAAGGCGGTAGTCGTTTATTGTCCGGGGGGGTGTCCATGGACAGCCACCGCATTACTATGCCCCTAGAATGTGTGCTGTGGAATCATGTTTTCTGTCGCTCTCGTGTCGTCTACAAAACCGGTGTTATTTGAATATTCTTTCGCCTTGTTCAAGCGAGTGAGCTCTTGTGAGTCGCATAAGCCTGTGTAGTCCTATTTTCGCTGCGAGATACAGGGTCCGCACCAGTCCATCTGATATTGGGACACTCAAGTGTCTCTACTGCGTTTTTCGATGTGGCGTCATATTACAGGCAATGAATGTACTCATTCGAGGTATTGAGATGGGCCTGTACTCCTGTGCCGACGTTGCATGTAGTCCATTTAAAATCTGACCTTCATTTCGGGTCATGGTACACGCCCATTGGTGTGCAGCCACAGTTACCTGTGGAGGGTGAAACTGCGGAGGTATGATCCTTGGGTAACTGATTTGGCTAGGAGCTAAAGGGGTGGTCCAGTCCTTCCATTCCGATTGTGTCAGCGAAAGCCTAATTTAGTGAGGCAGGTAGCTGCTCTGTCACAAATTGTACTCCAACTGTTTGTCTCGGCCATGTTTGCGTTGTTAACAACGTTGCACAAAAAGAAATTTGAAGATGTAGTGGGATTTGTCCCACTGATGCATTTTTAGCTGCACATGCCCTGAAGTGTCGCAGAATGGTCATTGTCTGTGTGTAAACCCCCATGTCCCATTACTTCGTGTGGTGATGAGACATTCACAGGGCAAAGAAAACCATCCTCTTAACAAGCTGGGGAAGGGAACAGTTAATTCGCCTGCGCAAAAACTCTGATTCAACTCCTGTTTTTTTATACATGCATCAGTCGCGGCTGTGTTGATAAAGAACTCTCCGGCGTCAGATGCTTTGGTGGGTTTTACTATACTGGGGATGAAAGACATGTTTGTGTGCTTGTTGTTCATTTTTCGCGCTGGTGGATAGCCGTTTCCACTCCCAGGGAAGTGATAGTGTCAATATCAGATGGTTCTTTCCTGAACGGGTTATCGTTTGCAAAGGATGAAGCTAGCTCAATAACAACTTTGTTCAGCGTCCCTTGGTGTTGAACAGAAAACGTACGACCGCAATCGCTAGAATATTTTTGTCTGGCAAAGTTTGAAGTCTTTCCGTGTCGGATCTGCATTTCGTTCGGTCTTGTCACATCTGTCAACTTGTGGGCAAACCTCAATCAAAGTGATTCCGCATGCGCCACTCAAACCGTATTCCTGTCATAGGGGAGCCGTGTTGAGAGACTTATTTTGGCATTGTGTTGGCCCCCTTGCCAAACAATCTAAAGTCTGGCCATCAGATACGTTCTTACTATGTGCGCAGCCACTCCGCTACTCTCGAAGCTGTGCCATTGGGCTCTCTAAAAGCGAAAGTGGTGAGTTCAGGAGCCTGTAAAGTTTGGCTCTCTGTGGCGGGTACCTAGAGTAATTCAGACGCGACCCAGGGAAAACAATTTCACTTCACGTTTGTTAAATCACTCATACTATGTTTGAACAGTAGGGTCAGATGAATTACAAGGTGGAAACAGCCCAGATGCGTGAGTGCGTATATCACCCTGCAATCTGCAAGGTGTTAGCGCGAGGTAGCCAGTTTTCATCAGGATAGCTAAAATAGCATGTTGCGCACTTATTGCGCATATTGCGGTTGGAAACGAATAAAGAGTGGGGTGGATAGGAGCTTCCCCCTTTTAATGCTCTAATGTTTGCAATAAGGAGTACCCACAACACAAGAATCCTTAGGATTTCTTAGTCCGGGTCCGACACTGTTGTTTGGACACAACTGTTCGTGAGCCCCTTGAACATTGTGTAAAAGGGTGAACAGTTTCTTGCTAAAGAGTCTTCCTCGTGTATCCCATCCTTGTGAATATGAGGGTGAAGTAGCAGGTCTGTTCTGCTGAAGACCCACTTCATGGTTGTTTGGCGAGTTGCTAACACAGCATTCTTGGGCGAGCGGTCCAAATGCTGCTGCGTGAAAGCAGTGACAGGGCAGCTTGAAGTGCGGACGCCGAATGAGGTGTAGCACAGTAAGTGTGTGTCCGAGCGCGCTAGGAGTCAGCGACTAGAACGGTCAGTGCACCTGTCTGGGTGGATTGCCTCGCAATGCAAAGGTGGCCTAAGTGTTCCCAGTTGCTGCAATGGCAGCCCTATCTCAGACACGGCAGTGTCACTCCATGACGCACAGAAGGGCGATAAAAGGATGACGTGTGCGTCGAGCCGATCACAGCACCATGTACGCGTCTGTGCAACACCCGGCTCCCGGAGCATACACAAGTGAGCTACAAGCGATCCAAAACGCTAACGCACGTTGCCACTCGTCTACCCCTCAGTAGAATTTTGAGACCAAGCCCGACTAGTGCAACGAAGATCGCGCCGTGCTCAATCAACACCAGGGCGACATTAGACTGCTGCAAATGTCTCGTTTATCTATCCATGGAATTGATTAAAGTTCTAACCGATCGGGTCTTCTTGAGAATGCACTTAGTAGCTACACCCGGGACGATGGGTCCGCCACGGCTGGGGTCTGAGTGTCACGGATTTGATGGGAGGATTTTACCTCTCCTTCTTGTGCACTACGTAAGGAGTTACGGCACATGGTCAAGCTCTTGTGAGATTTTTCGAGGTCTTCATGTTCCACCTTGCCAGCTCAGCGTCGCGATTTGTCTAAGAATCACGGTATGTTATGAAATGATTTCACAAGTCATCTCTACTGTGTTGTGATGTTCCTTCGTAAGACAAATATGTTAATGGCAGATTGATTATTGAAGGAGGTGTCCAGAGTACGCCGATTTCTCCAACAACAACATCCATATCGTAGTTAATCCACCCCCCAACAAAAGTATCAAGGATATGAAAGAGGGAAGTCAAGATATTTAGTGTAGAGTAACGGTCATTTCGCTGCGTAAATGTGTACCTCAGTCAGAGGCCATCGGAGCTCACCCTGTCTAGTTGTGCCAAAGGTCTGATGGATTCGTGATTCGATTCTGCACGATTTTCCGCAGCGGTAAAATGAGGATTACTAGAGGAGCGCTAGGATTCTATTGAGTCCTCTCCCATAGGATGGAGGATTGTGCTGACGTAGGGGTTGTGGGTCATCACCGTTATGTCACTAAAACTCGGACCCTGTTTAAAAAGGTTATAGTGGGCAAGGTGCCGTTAACCAGCAGCGCGGCTTCTGAGAGACGATGTTTTTGCGCTTTGAGGTTACACCCGACGCTGAAAAAAAAATTCAAGCAGTACACGGTGTCATGGCTCCTTTCGGGATGCGCACAATGCACCTGCCACGGTTCCAACGGTGATGTCTCTTGTGTTTGTCAGATGTGCAAAACTGCGAAGTCTATTTTTAGATGGCGTCTGGTATATATATAGTCTGACGGTGGGAAGATTCATGTTATGCACCCTTGGTTCAGTTTTTATGGAGCGATTGGATAGCAGCATCTTGATCACTTAATGACGACAGTAACATGTGAATTTCTAAGGCTTCGGTGATTAGCTGACCTTACCTTGGTGTAAAGTTGGTGGGACAAGGTCAGGTTCCCCCGGTTCAGGCTAGAGATTGAAGACGAATTGTGAAATTCCCTCTCACCTATTAATAAATGCGATTTGCGGTGTTCTGTGGGAAGGCATGTACTGGGTAACTACCGGAGGGTTTCTGTCGGAATATTTGCCCTTCGGTATGTTGCCACCTCTTACTGAACTTGCTGAGACACAGGAACGCGGATGAGAGTGTGGAATGAAAACTTGGTGAACCGCTTTTTGCATCTGCTAACGAGTATCGTATATGCAATGCTCCAGTTCATCCCAGGCTTCCGGAATTTTGCTGTTATCCTTGTTGTCTGACGCAAGGTGGAATGCGAGTGCTAATGGTGCTGGCCGCGGTGCGGATAACCAGCTAGAAGTGATGCTGGGATATAACAGTCTGAATCATCACAGTGGAGCTATGTTGTCTCGACAGAAGTTCAACAGGTTGTCTCAAAGGAATAGATAGCACCATAGAGATAAGCGGCTCTAGCTTCATATTGTTAAGGGCATTCATTCAGTCAGTGTTTGAAGTGTAACCGTGAAGCTCCCTAGGGTGATGCACATCATGGGCGTAACACAGACTCATAACCCTCTGCATAAATTTTTATGCTCGTATGTCTACTTCTAACCAACGCTCATGAGATGCGGCACTCTTTGCTTTTTGCAGAGTTTATTTAGCCGCACGCAGTTGCTTATACGAAAGGGACAATAGAGAGAATATTGTAGCCGATGCATTGTCCCCGGGTTTATATGACACGACGACTTAGTTAGATGGCCTGTTTGAAAACTGCATGGCTTGCGTACCTTTTGTCTTTACTACAAATCGGGACTTTTGTAGTTAATGGTGGGGGTGTTGTACGATTGGCCTAGCTGGAAATGCTTAGAGTCCGTTTGTCTATCTGTTCCCTTTATTGATGGTGATGTTTGTTTTTGTTGTGCAGTTTCCCTTCTTATCTCTCCCTCACCCTCTTTTCCTACTGGGCTGCAGTGTTAATTGGATGCAGCTGCAGATGATTATGGGGAGGATGGAGCATGCTTACAAGCCAAGGAGTATGGCACTGAGAGAGGCGCGTCGGTCATTCGACAGTGTGGGTTTTGTCGGTGATTGTGGTTGCTGTGTTGGGAGCTCGCTGTGTTACATGCCGCGTTTTGCAGAGCTCCACGGTGGTATTGGCCGCTTGCCGTTCTGCCGCGCCTCGTCTCTCCAGCATGCCCAGACCTTCATCGCAACTGATTTGCGCCTGATGAGTAGCTGTCTGGGTGGTTGCCGTTGATGTGAGAGTTCTTTGTTCTAAATGTTTGCTGTTTAATGTAACATCTTTTGTTTGTTTTGGAAGCCGTAGGGAGGAGGTTGCCATTTGCTTAAGGAATTCCGATATGTTTTCTCCTGTTTTTTGGGACAGCATAGGGAGTGAAGGGGGACAGACTGATGTTTATTTTGTTTGGGTTTTGGTTTTGTTAGGAGAGGTAAGTTAATGTGTTTAATCATGTCTTAGTTAGTTCCCATCTATGTTTGTTATTTTGGCCATAACCCCTCCTGAAGATGTTCAACGACTCCTGTGTTATGTACTTTGTGAATTAAAAGCTTTCTCTCTTAAGTATACTCTCGCTCCGTTGTGTTCTGGTCAGCTGGGACAGGGGGAGAGGATAACGATTGCCTGGGAGGGGCGGGCTCGTGCTCTAAATTCTTTATTTAAAAACTTTGTCACCATTTTAACTTTGTTGTAATGTATTAAATTTTTAGTTTTGTTTCGACAGGTCCTGAGACATGTTGTGTAACCTCAATAGAGTTCAGAATGTTATGAATGCTGAACCCAGTCTTTTTCGTTATCAAACATGGATAATTTCAACATGGAAATTAAAAACTTTATCTGCAGCCAGCACTTACTCGGATACAAAATCAGCACATTCTTTAATAAAGTCTGTATGGTGCTCTGGTGGCCTGTATACAGTAGCCAGCACAAACATCACAGGGGATTTATCATTAACACTTGTTTCTCTGGACAATGTTATATGAAGCACCATTACTTCAAACAAGTTATATCTGAAGCCCGCCCTCTGAGAAATATTGAAATCATTTTTATAAATTGAAGCAACACCTCATCCTTCACCTTTTGGACGTGGCTCATGTTTATAACAGTAATCTTGGGGGGTAGACTCATTTAATATAATGTAATCATCAGGTTTTAGCCACGTTTCTGTCAAGCAGAGCACATCTAGGTTATGATCAGTGATCATATCATTTACAAAAAGTGCTTTCGTAGAAAGGGACCTGATATTCAATAAACCAAGCTTAATCATTTGATTATCAGTATTGCATCTGTTTTTTTACGGTGGCCATGAAAGGGCAAAACAGATTACAATTATAAAAACAAAATAACAAATTACAAACGCAAATGCAAATCTAAAAAACAAAATAACAATTCAGAAAACACAACAGCAATTCAGAAAACATTATAACAAATCAGAAAACACAATGACAAATTCAAAAACAAAATAACAACTCAGAAAACACAACAACAAATCAGACACACTGGAAGAGGTAGGTATAGTTTGAGATGGCATCATTTGTTTGGGATTACTCACCACTGACTGGACGAGACATCTGTCAATCAACATATACAGAAATAACCAGGCGAAAAACAGCAGAGTCATGGTAGAAAGTTCGTAGATGGTTTTAAAGTAGATCGGTTTAAATGTATTGTATGAATTGTGCTTACTAATTGTTTTAGAATTGGTCATTGTGTTTTCTGATTTGTTATAATGTTTTCTGAATTGTTGTGTTTTCTGAATTGTTATTTTGTTTTTTAGATTTGCATTTGTGTTTGTAATTTGTTATTTTGTTTTCATAATTGTAATTTGTTTTGCCATTCATGGCCACTGTAGTTTTTTATTTGTTGAACATCAATTAAATTGTTACTCTTAAATTGGTTTTGGACGTTTTTTTTTTTTTTGTTTTCTAGTTCGGGGAACAGACACAGTCTCTACAGTGTGATATCTAGGTGAAAGAGTATCTATGTGCTGAGAATTAACTGATTTCTGTGACATGAGGTGGCTAGCAGACAAATGAGAAGGCTGTCAGATGTCCATTGTCATTTAACAGATGCTTTTATCCAAAGCAATGTGCAAATGAGGAACATCAGAAGCAATGAACCAGCAATGCTCACAGTACCACAATGCCAAGCTCCAAGAGTAAGCTAGTACACCAAAATAACAGAGGTGTTAAAACAGAAAGCCAAATGATGAATTAGAGTTCATGGTAAGCAGTCTGCTCATAAAACATGGCCACAGACCACAGGATCATAAACACAAAGACAAAACCTCGTTAGAGTAACATACATGACACTAAAATAATGCAATAAACATTAAATAAATAAAAAACAAAAACAACAACAACAACAACACATACACACACACACGCACTGGTTTCCATGTTTTATGGGTTCATTCCATAGGCGGAAACTGTATTTTCTATCCCATTAACCTAACCCTATGCTTACCACACACACAAAACAATCTGCCATTTCTCGATTTTCAAAACATTTAATTCTAAATGATTTATAAGCTTTTTTTCCTCATGGGGACCAAAAATAAATAAATAAAAAATAAAAAAAAAAAATATAAAAAAGGGTCAAAATTTACTGGTATTACTATACTTGTGGGGACATTTGGTCCTCATAATGCAGGGAATACCAGTACACACACACACACACAAACACACACACACACACACACACACACACACAGGCCTATATATACTGTATACACACACACACACACACACATATACATATATATATATATATATATATATATATATATATATATATATAGTTATATAGTCATATAGTCATGTAATGTGCCACACAGTATCAGGACTTATAATTCTTTACTTGGTAATTACTTGACTTATAATTCTTTACTTGGTAATTACTTGTAAAATTATTACAGTAAAATTCTATATATAATAAATAATAAATAAAATTATATATAATATGACGTTAAACTATTTACAGTTTTTTCACAGTATAATAGTAATTTGTGGTTATTCGCAATTCACAGGTTTTTACTGGAGCATGTTTTTTTTCAGTAAAATTACAAAAAAAATTGCAGTGACATCATATTGTTGCAATATATTTATATTCAGAATGATTGTAGCATCAAAAAAGGGTTGAGAAGCTTGATTGAGTGCACATCACAAACTAATGCATTATATCAAAACATAGTAATATGATATTACATTATAATAAACTAATGTAAGTGTTATAATTAATAATAATATGTAGATTCATTAATTTTTACTGTAGTACTGCATTCTGTGCTACTGTATTATTTGTGAAGGCAGTACACACACACACACACACACATCTGTGTATAATTATAATAATTCTATGTGTTTGTGAGAGAGAGAGACAGACAGAAGGAAAGAGCTGCATCATCAGGCCAGTACTGATTCCT
This sequence comes from Cyprinus carpio, assembly GCF_018340385.1. Lineage (NCBI taxonomy): Eukaryota > Metazoa > Chordata > Actinopteri > Cypriniformes > Cyprinidae > Cyprinus > Cyprinus carpio. The sequence continues at coordinate 1,854,016 of NC_056582.1, read as the reverse complement.
CTGTAGAAATCTATTTACATGTAATGAACAGCGAGACACATTCACCCAGGGACGCATCGCAAATGAAGAAATAGATTTGAGAGCCTGATGATATGAATGTGAAAAATCAACTGTAAAGTACACCTTGAGTTTTGCCAAAAATTAATAGTCAACCCCCTCCAGAATGTGTGATTGCTTTTCCCTCCACTGTATATTCTGCCATGTTGAGATTTCAGTGTCAAACCAGAGAACCAACACACTCATATTTCAGTATTATTAACCTTTAAGGCGAGACACTGCAGGTGAATAGGGTAAAAAAAAAAAAAAAAAAACGAATAGTTATCGCCTTACTGATCCAGCTGATTGATTACATTGATAATTACAAACATTTTTTTGTATTACAAGTTTTCAATAACATTAGGTTTAAATATGCAAATGAGTCATTATTTAACCCCTTAACTGTCACTCACATTTTTTGAAAATAGACGTGACTGTGCATGATCCAAACTTAATTTTTTATAATTCATGAATGAAAACATTTTGTACCATGATTTTGATGTACCATTTTCATGGTAATGCAATGTCTGATGCAATGTAATGCAATATCTCTACATAATTTTTAACAAAAAACATCTATTTAGGAGTCTTAGACCTTTCCAAGGATATATAGTTTGTCACGATTAGATTAGGATTTAATTGTAAAATAGTGAAGTAAACTTAGGCGTCCCACAGAGGGGACGGGTGACAGTTAAGAGGTTTAATGAAATATGTGCTAATTTGCATACATTTCTAGTAAAAAAATCTAAACATTGGATGATGTCAGTTTCATATTTTTGTAAAAAAAAAAAAAAAAAAAATTGACCTATTAGCGTCAAAAGTTTTTACAGAGGGAATTTTGGATATCTAATTTTTTGTCACTCCATAATTCAGGGAATGCTTAGAACGGAAGGAAAACACTATATTTTCACAATTTTGGGGGGACTAAAATGTTGTATGTAATCAAGCAAATTATACATGAACAAATTCCTTCAGGATATAGACCGGAATAAAAATGTAAAGTTTGGTGTGCGTAAGTGCTACTGAAGTGGAGATTCATGGCACAGTGTAGGGGGAAAAAACTCATTTTGAGCAACAGCTTTGTAGGTAGAGGGCCGAACACAATGGACAAACTCCTCTGAACTTCATCTGCCACAGAAATGGCCTCATATGAAGCAGCCCCAGGGGCAGCACAGGAGACCCAGGAGTCTGTGACATGTTCTCAACGAAACATGATGGCCCAGCTTAAAGTGGACCAAACATGTCTTGGTACCTGAAGTCCAAGCAGGAGCCAAACAGGCCTGCATCAGAACAGAATTGAGCTGGTCCCCCAAGAAAATGGTCTGCTGATAAGGGGTGAGAACGCTCTCTCTTCCAAGAGATAGAAGGTGGTGAAGAAGAATGTCTCTGTGACAAATCACCAAATCCCTGGAATGGGTCCAACTTAGCCAGTCATCCAGGTAGTTGAGCACATGAATGCCCTGGAGCCTCAATGGGGCCAGAGCAGCATCCATGCGTTTCGTGAAGGTCAGTGGAGCCAAAGCCAGACCGAAGGGAAGAACACTCTACTGGTATGCCTTTCCTCCAACGGCAAACCTGGGGAACTTCCTGTGCCGCTGAACAACCTGAATATGAAAGTAAGCATTCTTCAGGTCTACAGTAACAAACCAATCTCCCGCGTGAACCTGAGCCAGAATAGCTTTCAGCGTTAACATTTTGAATTTCGCTATTTACTACAGTAAGATGAACCCCGTCGAAACAGGGGGGGGGTTGCGACAAAACTGAAGTGTGTAGCCAAATTGGATTGTGCGGAGAATCCGTGAGAATTTAGCCAGAGGTTGTGCTCAGCAGCTACCAACCCCACCATTGTATGCCCAACCGCTCGTGCTGTGTGCTTAGTTGCACACAGCACCAGGTCTGTAGCCCTATGGAGCTCTTTGACCGCTGGGTCAGGCCCCCTCCCTCGTCCATCTCCTTCAGGACATCAGCTTGATAAGCTTGAATGATGGCTATGGTGTGAAGGGCTGTCCAGCCACCATGTAGGACTTTTCGATGAAGGCGGAAGTGGTCCTAAATGGTGTTACATGCTTGATATTTTTGGGGATGTTTTAAGTGAGACACAACTGGTACTGGGGCCAACTGTGAAAGCAAACGATCTTATGAATATGAGATCAATTTATTTTGAGAGGTACAGATTAGCAGTCACTAAAGAAAATGACTTAAGACATTATGGGAAAAAGGAGAAAACTAAGTGACGCTAAAACAATCGCAATAACTGAACCATAACCCAATTAATCTAACTATCAAACAGAAAATGTAGAAATAAAACAGCAAACTTCAGCATATCCAATGCCCAACATAAACTACAGGTACAAAAGTACATAGGTGGCAGTCACTCCCTACCTAGAACTACCAAAAAAAAAAAAAAAGAAAAAAAAAAAAAAAAAAAAAAGAACTAAATTTAAATACAAAAACTTACCTACCTCCTTTTCCCAAAAATATTCTAACAGGACTCACGTGACAAAAACCAAACTGGTTTATGTAAACTGATCTCTGTGGTAGGGTCAAACCAGCAGTTAAAAATCCAATCATTCAGCAACAGGTGTTTCCAAGTTCTTACAAAAATGGACAGTCACCCGCTGGCTGGAAAGCAGGACACCTAATTGGTCAGCTGATTAACCGAACAGCCAATAAACAAAACCTAAGAATTCAAAGCAGAAAAACAAAACAGAGAGAGAAAAAAAAGGGAGCAAACAAAAATACAAAACATACAAAAAATACAAAACCTACGAACGTAACACCCCCCCCCCCCTAAAAAAAAAAAAAAACCTATATAATGTTCACACATTATACGTTTTAACAAGTTCTTATGTCACTAACCAAGCTCTGGATAAAGCATCAGCAATGATATTTTCTGATCCTTTTTATGCTTAATCACCAAATTAACCTTGTACAACTAGAGACAAGCGCATCAAATGCTGGTTATGGTTACACATGCGAGCTAAGAACACCAAAGGATTGTGGTCAGTGAACACAGTTACAATGAAATTCAAGTGTATAGCACTTTTTACAATACAAATCATTGCAAAGCAACTTTACAGAAAATTAAGTTTTTACAATATTTAGTAGTAGCTTATCAGTGATGACTGTCAGTTTATGTGCATACGGCAGAAATGTCCGGAAAAATCAATTAAAGACGTAAACAAACAGATAATTAACACTATTAACAGCAATTATGAAATCAAACTTATAGCAAAATTTGGTAGTTCGGTATGTTGTTTCAGGGTTAGCATAATCTGAGGTCCTCTGAGGGGTTGGCATCATCTCTTCTCAGGTGTTCTGGATCCAGACTGGAGCTCTCGTAAATCCTAGTTTTGAGAGAAACAAATAGAGACATAATTAGCGTAGCTGCTGTTCCAGCCAAGTAAAATTAATTAGTTTAATCCAAGCTTAATGTAATGGAGAGTCAGAGATGTTCGGATCCATGTGCAGTACTTTATTTACAGAGTAGTCAAACAGGCAATGATCAGATAACAGCGTCCGGTATGCAGGGGACATCCAAAATCAGAAACAGTACCAGGCAAACGTCGGGGCAGGTGGCAGAGAATCGAAGTCGGTATACACAATCCAAAGTCAAACACGGAAGGAATAAACACAGAGAAACCGCTCGGAAATGCCAGACAGAACTAAACAAGACTTCGCAAATTTTAGTGTGGATGAGTGCAACCTTTATAGTGTCACTGATAGGAAACAGGTGTGGTTCAATAATGAGTTCCTAGGCAGGGGTTTATGGGAAATGAAGTCCAGGGTGTACTGTGTCGTGTTAAAAGTCTGTGTGGTGAATAAACGGATGTGCAGTGACCGGATCATGACACTAAAGAATAATAATGTGCATTTGATCAGATATAACTGCAGTCCAAGATTATGAGATGCATTATTTGAATGCTTGGCTAAAGAGATGTGTTTTTAATCTAGATTTATACAAAGAAAGTGTGTCTGAACCCCGAACATTATCAGGAAGGCTATTCCAGAGTTTGGGAGCCAAATGCAAAAAAGCTCTACCTCCTTTAGTGGACTTTGCTTTTCTAGGTACAACCAAAAGTCCAGTGTTTTGTGACCTTAGGGAGCATGATGGATTGTAGCGTTGTAGAAGACTAGTTTGGTACACAGGAGCTAAACCATTAAGGGCCTTATAAGTAAGTAATAATATTTTGTAACTGATACGGAACTTAATAGGTAGCCAGTGCAAAGACTGTAAGATTAAGGTAATATGATCATATTTTCTTGACCTGGTAAGGACTCTAGCCACTGCATTTTGGACTAACTGTAGTTTGTTTATTGAAGATGCAGGACAACCACCTACGTAGCAGTGCATTACTATAGTCCAGTCTAGAGGTCATAAATGCATGAACTAGCTTTTCTGCATCAGAAACAGGTAACATGTTTCGTAGCTTGGCAATGTTTCTAAGATGGAAGAATGCTGTTTTTTTAACATGGGAAATATGATTTTCAAAAGGCAAGTTGCTGTCTAATATAACACCCAGACTTTTGACTGTAGAGGAAGTAACAGTACATCCGTCTAGTTGCAAATTGTAATCTACCAGATTCTGTGTAATGTTTATTGGTCCAATAAGTAATATCTCTGTCTTATCTGAATTTAATAGGAGAAAATTATTGGTCATCCAATCATTTAGATTTTTAACACACTCTGTTAGCTTAGATAATTTTGAAGTTTCATCTGGTCTTGTTAAGATATATAGTTGAGTATCATCAGCATAACAGTGTAAACTAATCCCGTATTTTCTAATAATATTACCAAGGGGCAACATGTATATTGAAAATAGCAGAGGACCTAGGATAGATCCTTGTGGCACTCCATATTTTACTGGTGATAAATGAGATGACTACCCATTTAAATAAACAAAGTGGTAGTGATTGGACAGGTAGGATCTAAACCATCTTAAAGCCTGCCCTTGAATACCTGTATAGTTTTGTAATTGATCTAGGAGTATGTCGTGATCTATGGTGTCGAACGCAGCACTAAGATCAAGTAAAACTAGCAATGAGATGTAGCCTTGGTCTGATGCAAGAAGCAAGTAATTTGTAATTTTAACAAGTGCAGTTTCTGTGCTATGGTGCGGCCTGAAACCTGACTGAAATTCTTCATAGAGATAATTTTTTTGCAGGAAGGAGCACAACTGAGCAGACATAATGGAAAAATTTAGAAATAAATGGAAGATTTGAAATGGGTCTGTAATTTGCCAGTTCACTAGGATCTAGTTGTGGTTTAGGGTTAGAGGCTTAATAACCGCCAGCTTGAATGGTTTTGGGATGTGACCTAAAGATAACGACGAGTTAATAATATTGAGAAGCGATTCTTCTGCTACACGTAACAACTCTTTCAGTAATTTAGTGGGGTACAGGATCTTATAAACATGTAGTTGGTTTAGATGTAGTGATAAGTTTATTTAGCTCTTCCTATCCTATAGTTGTAAAGCACTGCAGTTTATCTTTGGGTGTGATGGATAAAACTGAAGTATTAGATGCTGTAGAATCTACATTTGTTATTGTATTTCTGATGTTATCTATTTTATCAGTGAAGAAATTCATAAAGTCATCACTGTTTAACTGTGAGGCAATATTAAGATCAGGTAGCGTCTGGTTATTTGTTAATCTAGCCACTGTGCTAAACAAAAACTTTTCGAACAAAAAAACTGTGCCATTGCGCTCTCTCTCAAGATGCGTGCATCATGTGCAGACCCATACCACCGTGCCACACATCTATTAATTTCATGTTTGCATCACACACAACCTGTACGTTGACTGAGTGAAAGCTTTTCCTATTTACAAAAAGGTACTCGTTTTTAGATGGTGCCTGAATGCACACTGTGGCGGGGGAGGCGTGGTTCAGCGAGGTCTGCGACGGGAGAGCAAGTGAGGAGACGAGCGGTGGTAAGTGGGGCAAGTGAAAAACGATTAACACCTGGATCTCGTTGCAGTGATTGGCATGGGGAACCGGTATTTAAGCCGGCTGAGGACCGGCGAGAAGAGAGAGAGGACCAGGCCTGGACTTTATTTTGTGTTTGGTTTTTGGTTTGTGCGCGGCAGTCGACCGTGAGGGGCTGTCGCGCTGTTTTATGTTTATTTTGGTGATTAAAGTTTTATTTGAATGTTCGCCGGTTCCCGCCTCCTTCTTCCTATGATTATGGAGTTTTATTGTTACACTGGTGCTTAAAGCCTGGTTGTTGGAGGGACGCGCTGCCGTATATTGTTTGACTGTGGGGTGATTATGAGGTTTTTTCGAGCAGGGCGTAGCAGTCTGGCGCCGTGGACGCTCGAGGCGGTGGGCTGGAGTGAGTTGCCGGGGACAGACGAACTCGCTGCCGGCCGCCCGCGATGTGGAGGGGCGGCTGCCGTCCGTGAGGGAGCGGAGGAGTCGGCGCCGTTCGCCAGGGGGCCGGAGCCTGCTGCCATCTGCCAGAATGGGGAGGAGCAGGAAACGGGGGACTCCTGCCGGCTGCCCAAAACCGGGAGATGGTCCTCACTGCAGAACACAAGATCGAGGGGGCGTGGTTGGATCCAGATCCAACTCCTCCCACCTTAAATATACCTAAACCTACCCGTCTCCACCCCCTGATCCCTAAACCCACCCACCGCCACCCCTACACCTACCAATCTCCACCCCTTAACCTACCAATCTCCACCCCCTAGATGGGGATCCAACCACGCCCCATGGATCTTGTGTTCTGCAGTGAGGGGCTACTGAAAACCAGAGGAGTGTCGTGCCGTCCACCGAGGGCCGTCCAGTGCCACCGCCAGGCACCGCGGAGGACTTCACACAGCTGGTGGAGGGCCGAGCGGCGGTGTGTCTGGGAACCGGATTTTTTTTTTTTTTTTCTCTCTCCCCTCTCTCGTCTCTGTCGCTCCTCATCCTTCCATCTCCTTTTCTCTCGCCTCGTCTGTCTGTCCTTACCCCAGGTTCCCGCAGGTCACCGTGAGCGGTCCCCCCCGGAGGAAGGGGGGGGGAGTAGAGCGCAGTCTCGGGAGTACCCCCCGGCCTGCGAGGGGCGATGGGGGTATGTGACGATATTTTGGAAAGATCCACTGGCATAAAATCGAAGAGATATTAGCACCTGCAGTGTTGGGGACAGAGCTCAGTTCCTGTCTGTTGCGTGCTGTAACTGTTACAGTATAAATTCTAAGCACGACTCAATGTGCATTTTACATCCAGCCTAGTCTTACAACTGGGTGTACGTCCAGCTGGTGCAACCGGCCCCTAGTGTCCAGACAAAGCATGATCATGGGCCAAAGAAAGTATAACTTGTCTGTAACACACCGGAACAACAATTTGATTAACAATAGACCACTCAAAATCATCCAAGACATTTGTGCACCATCTACACATTAGCAATCCGTTATCCACATAGTAAGCTGCTTTTCTCTCATGTGCTAACTCCAAATGTACATCAGAAGAGAAACATTTACGCAGGGTAATATCGGCTTCTTGAACCGCAACAATATTGTCACGAGTTACTGGTAATTTTACATAATTCAAAATGGAATCATGTTTTCTATCTGCCTCACCTTCATCAGCCATCAGAATACCATGCTCAAAAGTAGATGCCATGAAGGTTGTAGCCAAATCATCTGCATCAGCAAGTTTACGAGATTGTGTTCGCATCACTGCACAAACAGGAAAGACTTCAGGGAATATTTCAGACATTTAATCAAGATGATCAGACATATCAGGTTTGTCACAAACTTCAAAGAAAGGTGTAACATTCCCACCGGCCACATCATTACCAAGGATAAATTTTACCCCGCACATAGGCAAATTTTCACACACCCCGACCTTGATCATTCCTGTATACAACTCGGATTGCAAATTAATCTGATGTAAAGGAACTCTGACAGTCTCCATTCCAATACCTCATACCAAAACATAGCTACCACAAAAGGTTTCATCACAAAAAAAACCCGCATCTTTAGCCACTATCGTCTGCATCGCACCTGTATCACGCAACATTATCACCTTAACCTGATTTGTAGACTGAGCATCAGCAGAAATTAATCTTTCCAGCAAAAAAAAGTTAATAGCCCACATCTAATTTCTCATGATTTTCATTTTCAATCACGTCAACAGTCTTTACAAAGACAAAGACAACACTTTTAGGAGGATTAGGTTGCCGCTTGCGTTTTAAAGCAAGACAATCAGCAATCACATGGCCAGTTTTGTGACAATAAAAACACTCTCTCTCTTCCCTTACTTTTGAACTGGTAGACTTAAAATGTGACTGGTCCTTCAAAATAGGAGAAATGGAAGGAGCTTTTTCAGTATGGGCAATAAAAATAGTTTTGTGCATCAGCGCGAACTCAGCAAGAACAGACGAATTTGACAATGAGCTTACTTTCTGTTCATTTAAGTAAACTGCAGTACTATCAGGAATACAACCCTTAAATTGTTCGAGCAAAATTCATTTGTGTATTGCCTGAAAATCTGTAACTTTACTTGCTACGCACCATTTGTCAAACAGCATAGACTTTTCCCTAGCGAATTCAATGAACGTGTGACTCATTTTTTTTTTTTATAATTTCTAAATCGCTGCCTATAAGCTTTAGGTACAGGTTCATAAGCTCTCAAAATTTTCGCTTTAACAACATTGTAGTTCAAACTGTCCTCCAAAGACAAGACAGCACACACTTTCTGGGCTTTTCCTGTTAGCTTACACTGTAATAACAAAGACCATACATGTCAAGGCCAATTCTAAGCTGAAGCAATTCGCTCAAAAACATTAAAATACAAGTCCACCTCAATCTCTCTAAACTGTGCCACAAGAGCAATGTGTTTACTCACATCAAATGTATTACCTGATAATCCTACTCTCATCGCAGCATCAGTGCCTACTGCAGATGCAGGCTGAGCAGGCTGACATGATAGCACAGGAGGAACCAATGGCACGGGAGGAGGAATTTGAAATGAAGCGGGGTCTACTAAAACAGGAGGACCTGGTGCATCTCTGGCAACTCTCAATTCGAGCTCCCGCAACTTTATCTGTGTATCCGCGTCAATTTCCAGACAACGGATTTCAAGCTGCAACTCCAGCTCAGCCTGACGCTCAGCTATCCTTGGGCACAGATTCACAGAGGGACTCAGTGGCCTCCTGAGCAGCGTGATGGGGAAAAAGAATTCTCATAAAATGTACAATTAGAAGTGCCATAAACAGCATTGTGCACGTGAGACAAAACCATACATTTAACACAATTACTGTGTGGATCGTCGCTAACAATGAAGTGAGAGCACGGCGGCTGGGAGTGACGAAACTCCAAAGCACTTCACCGTGAGGAGAAACAAGGTTCCACTGAATGCAGTCGTTGAAGTGCAGAAGAGAAACTTAAAGAAATAAGCTGAAATTCAGGCCAGGTAAATCTCTTCTGAAGGGCTAAACGACTGCTCCTGAAGGAAGGAAATCTAAGGAGCGGATGGCGCGCTCGCTAGTATTAGAGTGTGTGACATGGTGACGCTGATGTGGTGCATGCGCTATCAGCCAATGAACTGGCGTTATTCCATATGGGCTTCAGACAATCCGCACACCCAAGGGGCGTTCCCATTATGTAATAGCTACGCAGTGTTGAGTGAACCTATGAAAGAGAACAGCACATCTGTCCAACACACATAATTTGAGGAACCATTCATATCTTTAGCACAGCCCTTTGGGAAAAAATTACATTGTGATGATTTGCTATGCTGTTTATAAAGAAAGAAAGAAAGAAAGAAAGAAATTTGGGAAATTTATGGTGAAAAAAAAGCATTCTGTAGTTGACAGAACTTTACCATTAAAACTATGGTAACAACATTTTAAGTTTAACATATTGAACTTAAATGTACAGTAAAATAATGGGTCCCACTTGTGTCCCTAATATCTGTGTACTTACATAGTAACTAGATGTGTACATATATGTATACACAAGTACACATCGGTACATAGTATCTACAGTGCTAATGTTTGTGTAACTACACATATATAACAACCCACTGAATGGTATGTGTAAGTACAAATGTGTAACCATTAACAATATGGCAGCAACATTTTAAGTTTAACCTATTGAACTTAAATGTACAGTAAAATAATGGGTCCCACTTGTGTCCCTAATATCTGTGTACTTACATAGTAACTAGATGTGTACAAATATGTATACACAAGTACACATCGATACATAGTATCTACAGCGCTAATGTTTGTGTAACTACACATATATAACAACCCACTGAATGGTATGTGTAAGTACAAATGTGTAACAGGACTAACAGCACTTTTTGGAAAAAAAGTGTTACACTTTATATTATATTTGTCATGTAATTACTCTTACACAGCAGCGGTGAGTAAGTCAGGCTTTACATATAAATTGTGGTTGGTGTCCAGAATGTTACACTTTATATTAAGTGGACAGTTCCTGAGGAGTTACCATGTAAGTACACTGGTATTACTGTGGTCCACCTCCAACTCAAGATCCAACTCTTCCCACTTTACATATCCCTAAACCTATCCATCTCCACCCCCTGGATCCCATTTCTACCCCTAAACCTACCCATCTCCACCCCCTGGATCCCATTTCCACCCCTAAACCTACCCATCTCTACCCCCTGGATCAAATGGTTCCAATTACTCTTATACATATTGTTGTTACAAAATGTAGTTATATTTCAATTACACCATTACTTAGTGAAGTGAAAAAAGTGTTGTTACCAATGTCCTGTTACACATTTGTACTTATACAATCCATCCTGAGGGTTGTTACATGTGTGTAGTTACAGAAATATTACAGCTGTAGATACTATGTACCAATTACATACACTGTGGTTACATACTACATACATGTTTAGTTACTATGTAAGTACAAAGGTATTAGGGACTCAATATAAAGTGGGACAATTTACAATTTCTCATTGTAAATTATGAGATGAGTTGTTCTTTTTCACATTCAAAATTTCTTTATTTTCTGCCAGTTATATTGTTTAATGCATTTTGTAATGTTTTGTTAAAATTGCATAAAACATTCATAACTCTCAGACAATACAAAAAAATCTCAGACAAACATTTTTCAGTAAGAATCTCCATGCCACATGTTATCTGAAATGATCTCCAGTCTGTGTCCAACATCTAGTAGGTCATAATGTACATTGCATGTCAGAACTCAAGATGTACTCATTCAGTTTTTCTGACTGCTCATCATTTCACTTCATTTGCCATGTCTGTGCAACATAAAGAAAATACAATTCAACATGAATGTGCGACTGAACACACAACACACGCAAATAATTATATCTTACTAACGTGATATTGTAATAATAGTGAATATGTCCAAATGACTGAAATTAGTAGTTCAGCCATGAAACTCTATCGGCGCTCGAATTAGTTAATTCAAAATTACGTTCCCAGCCAATCAGGCTCTAATTACAATTACTGCGTGCCTATAAACCGGGCACATTTCATGCTCGCCACACCTGCGCACAATGTGTATCCTCTTGCTAGCATTTTGTCTCTTGCTGGGAATTCCCAGTTCCACAAGAATGTCTAACCCTGATGTCGAGGACGAGTCATCCACTGATACCTTATCAGATCCAGACAACGACACAGCCGCTACCTAAACTGCCAGAGAGGAACAACTCTCTAACCCCCTTGCCAAATGCAGGAGTGCTCGTCTGGCCCAACGTTAGACTAATCTAATCTAAGAATAGCCAGTATCTAAGATTTTGGAGAACTTATTCAGCCGTAACATTGCAGCTCCAACAGGATTATCTCATCAAGATTTGTTTACTTTTTCCTCGCCTTGTCTGATCCCGATCTAACATCACCTAGTTCGTCTAACACAGCCCCGGCGAATGCTAAAAGAAAAAACACAATACCTGCAGCAACTTCCATTCCTTCAGTAAAAAGATCTTCTAACACTCCCCAAGAAGAACAGGACACCGTGCTTGCAGCACTTTTCGACATTAAAGATTCAATCAACAATATTGACGTCAGAGTAGCAGCGCTACAGTAATCTTCACTACTCCCTGTAAAATCCCCAGGTGTTTACCAGTGTGACGTATCACCGTGTTACATGCTGGCGATGACAACTCCTGCACCATCCAGCGAAACCCCATTCATTTCACCTGCAGCAGCTATCCCAGCAAGTTTGAGAAATCAGATCTTAGCAGGTAACGATATCAATTTTGTAAAAATATTGCTTTGCTTTTCTGGGTTCATAGATAACAGGATCATTGACTGTGGGATATGTCCATCATTCTCAAAGAATGCGATCCTAGACTGTCCAAAAGCCTGTCACTTGTAAAATTCAATGTTGCATATCGCACTGTATGTGAAACTTCACAAGGGAAAGCTGGTCAGTCTAATTCTGGCATCGGGTTCAAAGCCTCCCGAGTTCAAGGTTTACCTAGCAAGGCCAGAGTTTTAGAACGATCCAGCGTTCCAGTATGTATTAATTTCAACAAATCAGTGTGTCCTTACTTGAAGTGTAAATTTTACACTATAACGGTGAAACCTCAAGCATCAATAGTTTAATTCCTGAGAACATGTTCGCGCCAGCCTACACCACGATAGACCATGCTATTCAGTTTATTAAAATTGTGTGGGAAAGGTGCCTGGATGGGTAAAGCAGATATTATTGATGCATTTAAAATAATGCCCCTCCATCCCTCCAAGTGGCATCTCTTTGGCATCAGATGGAAGTCAAAGATGTATTTCGTTGTGCGTCTCACCTTCGGGTTTCGCAGCGGTCCAAAAAATATTTGTTTCTCTCTCCGAAGCACTTTGCTGGATTATACTGAATAAATGTAAACTCCCATTCATTCTTCATTTATTAGACGATTTCCTAGTCGTTGACTTTCCTAGTTCTCGCCCCGATCACTGTATTTCGAAGCTAAAAGAATTATTCTCAAATATTAATGTTCCTTTGTCGGAAGAGAAAACGGTCAGTCCGTCTACATCTACTGAATTTTTGGGTATAATTCTAGACAGTGTGGCCATGAAAGCTTCTCTGCCCAAAGATAAGCTTAATCGTATTCAGCAAATATTGTCCTCTTACCATCTAGCGAAACCTGTATCAAAGCGAGAACCTTTATCTTTATTAGGACATCTAAACTTATGCTATGTGCATTATTCCACATGGACGCACATTAATTTCTAGACTTTTACAGCTGTCAAAATCTGTCACCAGCTTGCAGGGTTTAGTTAGTTTAGACTTTTTTTTACCAGTTCTTGCTTTTTCTTAACAGTTGGAACGGGATTTCCTTTTTCTATAACAACTATTTCGAAACTTCAATTTCTCTACAGCTCTACACTGACACTGCTCCATCCGTTGGGTTTGGTGGATTATTTGGTAACGAATGGTTTGCCGACAAATGGCCAAACAAACTTATTAACCTTCCTTTTGAAGCCAAATCTTCTGCTCTATTCGAGATTTACCCTATCGTAATAGCCTGTTTCCTTTGGGGGAACAAATGGCACCACAAAAAGATTTAATTTTTATGCAATAGCAAATTAACAGTTGATATTATTAATAAAGGCCGTTTAGATAATTCTTCTATCGATCGTTTTTTAAGACGCCTTACATGGAATTGTGTTATTAATAATTTAATTCTCAAAGCTACTTATGTTCCTCTTATAGATAATAAAGCTGATGCTCTCTCACACTTAAAATTTCAAGAATTTCTTGTCCTTTACCCCAAAGCTCACTCATCCAGCCTGCCTTGCCCCCGTTCAGCCAAACTATTCTAGACTAAGTTTGCTCTCTTCATATCTGGAGGCTGCTTGCAAATATATAAGGTTTGAGATTGCCAGATCTACACTGAAAGTTTATGACTCTGAGTGGTCTTTTTTTTCTTGTCTGTGCTGCTTTCGCTGTTCCCGCCTTTCCAATAAATATTGAAGTTCTACGCGCCTTCATAGTCTACTGTGTAAATGCCCGTAAGCTTCAGCTTCCCACTATTAAAGCAGCTATAGCAGGAATTCAGTTCCATCTTCGTTGTCGAGACCCTAGGAGCATCAGTCTCTTCAATCATCATTCCATCTCCCTTCTCGTTAAAGGCATCTCAAAGGCTCATACAAGGAAAGAAAGATAAATGTTTACCTTTAGCCCTTCCATTGTTACATAAATTATTGAAACGTCTTAGATTAGGGGTCTTCAGGACTTATTCAGACGTCCTTCTAGACGCTGTCCTGCTCACTGCTTTCTATGGTTTCATAAGGTGTGGGGAATTTACTTGTAAATCACTTCACTTCGATCGAAGTGATTTATTTTCGCTTCGATCCTAACCATGATCTTACCATTTCTGACATTTTACCAGATAGCCACCAATTTACTCTCATGCTTAAGCACTCAAAGTCTGTTTAATCTGATAAAAGTGTCCCTATTATCATATCAGGTATTAATTCTGTTTTTTGTCCTCTCCTTTCCTTGTCTCGGTACTTGAAAACCTGGCATCATGCCCTACCTGATGACCCATTGTTCCTTACGGAGGATGGCAACCCCTTGACAAACTCCTGGTTTGCCTCTAAATTCAAGCAGCTCTGTCGGCTCTGCAGCCTTGATCCAGAGGTGTACACTCCGCACTCAATCAGAATTGGCGCAGCAACTACAGCAGCGCCTAAGTATCGACCTCCACTCTTAAAGAAATGGGCCGTTGGTCGTCAGCTGCTTATGAACGCTATATCAGACCTAATTGCAGAGATATTGTCGAAGGTCAAAAGTTAATGAGTCTTTAAATGTATTATAAGCGCATCACTGAATGCTTACCAGGTAGTGCTGGAAATAATAAAACATTAATCGGACATAACCTTTGTCTCCATATTTAATTCTGCCATAGCATTTCTATAAAATAAAGCTTTTTACAATCCTTTCCGAGAGTTGTCATGACTGAAAAGAGAAGTTCAAAATTACATTCCCAGCCAATCAGGCTCTAATCACGATTACCGCATGCCTATAAACCAGTCACATTTCATGCTCGCCACACCTGCGCACAATGCGTATCCTCTTGCTAGCCCACTGCCTCCCTAGCACCACCTGCCTAGATCTGCTACTGGGGGATCTTCTTTATCTATGGGGGGTATTATTTTTTCTTTAGCAGCAGCAGCATGTTCCTTTTATTTTATTATAAGAGCATTTAGCTAAAGCAAGTCTACTTGATATGTAGTAGGACAAGACCAAACCTATGCTTTTATAATCAATAAAGCTTTTTACAATCCTTTCTGAGAATTGTAATGGCTGAAATGGTTTTTCTCAAATAAACCAACCTAACTAGTAGGTTTTAATGATGCAGTATGGCTAAACTGGCTCCATTTTTAGCAGAGATTGTGTGTCCTGTTGTTGAGATGTTCATTGACCTTATGGTTGATAAACAGGGCTAATTATCTTTAGAGTGGTCTTTACCGTTCATGGCTATGCAGCATTATAATAATGAGATGGCACAGTGACTCAAATCCCCCTACAGCATGCTTGATACGCTCAGGGTGAATCGAGGAAACATGCATGGCTGTTTAGTTTGCATTCATTTGCACAGCAAGAATGAGCGCTGGAGTATTTCGTATTTTGGCTTGTGAGATTTGACTGTGTGTGTGGTCATGATGGTGAGAGATGAGGCCATTAATTTTAGCACATTCCTCTTTTATTCATGCCTGTCTGTTTGACTCTGTATCAGGAAATATCAGAGCTTTTCTGAGGAATCTAAAATTATCACCAGCATTCCAAAACCCCTCTACTGGCTGTCATAATAGATATGAGTGCTAACTAAAACAGACACAGTTGTACTGATGACATTTGTAGTGTTGTAAACACACACAAAAATACAGAGATATTCCTTGTAAAACAAACAAACAAAAAAATAAACAAATAAATAAATAAATGTTTTTTTTTTTTATTATTAATGTTGTTGTATCAGTAAAATATTTGTACATCACTCAAGTATTGTTTGTATTTTATTTAAATTACATTGATTAAGATAATATATAAAACAAAATAACAATATATAAACTAATCTATAAAGTATGTATACATCATAGTATTTAGCAAATTATTTGCAGATTGTATATGCTGATAATAATAATAAAAAAGTTGTATTGTCAGTATTGTTTTACATGCTGTATTATAGTAATGAAAATCACCTCAGGATAAGTTAATTAAGTATAGTAATACAGTAATGGGAATTAATTGTCTTGAAAATAACATTACTATGTACTACCACCACTACTACTAGGCTACTACTAAAATATTTAGTTGTATAATTATAGCCATTATAATGTAATTATAACATGTTTTCATTTACTTTATGCTAAATATATGTATTGGAATTTTCACACACACACACACACACATATACATTGACACACACACACACACACACACACAAAGAGAGAGAGAGAGAGAGAGAGAGAGAGAGAAAGAGCACTTTCTGTGACTGATACATGTGCGCAGTCTGACAGACACACGACCCACCAGTCATTCTCACTAACTCCACAACACGCACAACATCACAACATCATAATTTCTCCCAGTCAAACACACAACGGCCACATCCACAAACACGCGAGCCCGTGCGCTCCTTCTCCAGACAGTGGGATCTGTGAGGCCGCCCGTGTCTGCGCGCGCTGACAATGCAATTGCGCGCACTGTCCATCACGCGGCAGTGTTCAGCCGCGCGTCGCGTCAGCAGTGCGGTTCAAAGCCATGCAAATACACATGCAGGCCGCACGCCCCATCCGCACTGTCTGTCTGCTCTTTATCGCACTCTGCACCTTGGAGGGGGGTAGAGTGAGCGCGCTCCCGCTGAAAGAATGGGCCAAATCCCTCCTTTGATTTTTTTGAGAAAAAAAAGGGAACAAAAAATTGCTGCCATACAAGCAGGGATGATCAGGAAGTTAAGCATAATTAAGGTTGATTTTTTTTTTTAAATTATTATTATATTATTTATTTATTTTTTTTAAAAAAGGGAATAAATAAATAAATAAATAAATAAATAAATAAATAAAAGTAATATTTCTTACTGTATTTGATTAAAGACAAACTAGTAAAAGGGTTATTCAGTAATTCAAAAATCATGCATTGGCTATCAAGCTCCAAATAGGAACACAACCCTGCTGACCTCTCAATTTTGTAATTCTGAATGCAATATTTATATAAATAATATTTTGGCAGCAATGATACCAGATCTGTACTGTGTACTGTGCACCTTCAATGTTGTGAAATTCGTGGAAGTGAAATACTGTCACTCTTTTGCTGTATGGAAAAAAATCCTCATGTGCTTCAAGGAAGATGAACCCTGTGTGCGTTCACTTATTTTCTGCATGGATTATTTTGAATGATTCCTACATGAACTTCAAAAGGAAGTAATTACAAAGCACCTGACATTTCCTTCGAGCCTTATTAATGTGTCACACATGACATCATGCATATGTCTCAATCTACCAGCTGATCATCAGAAGTTAAACATATCCTAATGAGTCCATTTCACAGTCAAGCCGTGAGTAAATTTTTTCCCATCAGTTTGATGCCAGTGGCCGCTGTTTGGCCCAGTTCTCCATGATTTATGTTGACAAGTCAGATGTAAGGGTTGAAAAGACATCCATCTTCCCTGGAGAGTCCAGGAACAGCGACACAAAGAGAGAGGTATGGCTCCACAGCCGAGGAAACGTGCTCTCATTTCCATCCCAGCCTCAAAGAGTCAAAGATCTCATTCACAGCGACAAGATTCATCTTTGTTCCAGAGATTAAACTCTATTTGATGGATGCACTTTCTTTACCCATGTGAACGTGGAAGGAGTCACAAAACAAGCCTCGTCCCGGCACTTTTGATCATGGATTCTAGAAATGTGTCTGGCATGTGTAATTACATTTGAACTGTTAAAAATGGTAACACTATTTTAAAGTGCTGTAGTTACACATGTTCCATGTATTTACAATAATAATAAAAGTAAATCACTAAGACACTAAATCAAACCCTAACCCTGTAGTAAGTAATAAATAATAATACATTGATATTGATCTCTCATCTAAATTGATATAAGCTTGCAGAAAATACAGTTCTGTAAGGATCACCCAATTGGATTTAGCAAATAATGACAAAATTAACATGTTAAATAAGATAAATGATGTATGCTTAATTTCATGAAAAGTGTACCATTAATCATGATTAATCACAATTAATGACAAAAGGGTGTGATTAATCCGATTATTATTTTTTTATCTATTGACAGCCCTAATATAATTTACTCACTGAAAATATAGCTTTCAAATCTCATTTGCATTTATGCATTTTCAAATATTGCGCATCAACAAATCACAGATTTGATTAAATTTGGTAGCGATACCAGAGGGGAAGTTTTTCAGGGAATAATGTTGAATATAGCACACATGCTGTATGGACCAGTTTTTCACTGTGCTATTTTTGTTTGGTACTTTTAGAGCTCAGCAGCATCTGACTCCATTCAATTGGATGAAAACAGCAACATGAATATACTTACTAAATAATACTTTTGAGTTCCAAACAACTGGAGTAAAAGATGACAGAAGTCAGTGATTATCGTAGTGGTTATATGGTTTGTGTGAATCTGTGTTGCATTGTAGATGCATAACTCTCTCTCTCTCTCTCTCTCTCTCTCTCTCAATACATTTCAGTTCAATTCAAATGAGCTTTATTGGCATGACTGTGGAACAGCACAGTGTTGCCAAAGCAATAAACAGTGAAGAACTGATACAGACATGTAGATAGTTAAAAAAAAAAAAAACTTATGGCCATATTGTACATATATTATCACATAACACACACACACACACACACACATTAGTAAATACAAGGTAAATATTTACAGAGAGCATTGATAAAGAAAAGGGTGTTTTGCCTTTGTCCCTCATAATATGGCAGAAGGATACATACTGCACTGCTAGGTGGATACACTTTTCTTTCTCTCTAGAGTTTGTCTACGTGGCTCATTTGCTGGAATTCAGGCACAATTTGAGCTATTTGGGTAAAATAAGTGTCTCTAATGTGTTTATATTTGCTGCAGTGTGTGAGGAAGTGCAGCTCGTCCTCTATGAGTAAATTCTGTGCAGTGAGAACACAGTCGGAGCTCTCTCTCTCTCCAGCTCTGTTTGTGTCGGCCCGTCTCCATGCACAGACTGTGCTCATTTAGACGATACTTCATCAGAAGCTTTCTCTGACCATAGTCTTTAATTTTGATCAAGTAAGGTGCCAATTGATAACCAGTCTTTAATCTATAGAAGTACTTTAATTTGTGCTACTTTGATCTGTCAATCATGGATGTTTTCTTCCTGGGTTAGTTTTCCAATTTCTTTAACTTTTGTGTGTCTTAACTGAATTGTTGAACTGAGTTGGTGTTTTTCCACTAAATAGTGCATGGGATCACTCTCTGGGTGTCCTTTCTGTAAGTAAGAGCGCAGTGATGGTAATCATCTGTCAGTGTGTCTGAACCGGAACACACACTCTCTCTCTCTCTCTCTCTCTCTCTCTCTCTCTGTCTATATATATATATATACTGATGACATGTTTCCCATCAGATAGAGCTAATATCTTCCTTAGAAGACTCCCTGTTAAGAAACACACAAATACAGGAACAACCAAACAGTGCCATTTTTAAAAACCTGACTGCCTCTTCTAGACATTTATGTTTCTATGACCCTATAGAAATAAAAAAGTCTCATCGTAAAGTAAATGTGCAGTTATGTGCTCTATCCATCTTGCTGACAGGTGGAGCCCATAGATTTCCTTCTGCTGGAGCTGTGAAATGAGAATGTATCCTCTGAACCTTCTCAACCAAACACACCGACTCTTCCAAAAACTACAGTGGCATACTAAAATTCATGCAGCAGCTTTATCCTTTCTTCCTTTTATGCATTTCCATCCTTTTATGCATTTATATTTTAATAAACCATGCTGGAAGTACTGTTTATCATATTTCCTGATGCTTCATTGGTCTTTGAATTATTCAAATAATTTGTGTAATTTGTTGGTGATAAAATATTTGTGGAAGCATTCTACAAGCAACACCCCACAAATCCAAAAGACTTCAAATTCAATAAAAATCCAAAAATAAAAACAGCTGCTACTCTCTGTTGATACTGTTATCACCACTTTTAACAACAAGCAGATGAAATGAGACCAATTTTCTGGTTTGGTCACGTGATGTTCAACATAATTCAACAAAATTTTACTGTTGCAGATCTTGATTACAGAAAATTGCCTAAATGTAGCTGATGACAAAGTGACTCAACAAAATTAAATAAACAAACAGTAAACCACGACTGTGTATTATTCAAACAAAACCATATTTTTGACATACACAAAGTGAAATTATGGTGCAACACAGATAAAAAAAATGTAGCTAACATAAGTGTGTATATATACAGGGCTCGAATTGAGGGGTGGGTGTGGGGGGTTTTGGGGGAGATGGCATCCTCCAGTTGGAAAAAATGACAAGAAGCATCTCCCAACCATCCCCTTTAGATTAATAATGTTGTGTATTATGTAAAATTTGCCATGCAAATTAAATGTTAAAATTCCTTACTTATGATAATTCACGAACTAAATAACGGTGATTGGCCAATCAGAACTCGGTATTGTAACAAGCTGCCACAAGCAACTTTTTAAGTTCTTTAAAAAGAAGACAACAGAAGGTATGATTTTTTCTTGATATAATGTCATTGTGCTGTATGTGTGACTGTAAGGGACTGAGAGGATACGATAGGAGAGCTGACGAGTATGTCACCGACTTAAAAACAAAAAACAAAGTTTGTTAAAAACAAACAAAAACACATCTTGAGAATCCAGAAGCATTCACTGTGTGATGAAGCCCATTAGAATGCAGAATGCCCTTATAATTCAAGGAATGAAAGAAAAAAAACCCATGTATGAGTTTTTATATTTTATATTTATTTCACAACCAATGTACTTTTCTGAATATAAGCACATAAATATGTTAATAATTTTATACAACAGTGTAGAGCAATGCAGTGTTTCATTCCTTGAATTAATTTGTTTTTGAAGATTTTGTTGGGTTTGTATTTTTATTTGGATGTTTATTTTAATAATTTATAAACAGAGTTTTGATGCCATCTACTGGCGGTTTTATTGTCATCTATTTTATCCATGACAAATTTTGTAATCATTGTGTAAAATTAGCTATGGGACAACACCCCCCCCCCCCCCCCCCAAAAAAAAAAAAAAAAAAAAAAAAAAAAAAAAAAAAAAAAAAAAAAAAAAAAAAAAAAAAAAAAAAAAAATAAAAAAAAAAAAAAAAAAAAAAAAAAAAAAAAAAAAAAAAAAAAAAAAAAAAAAAAAAAAAAAAAAAAAAAAAAAAAAAAAAAAAAAAAAAAAAAAAAAAAAAAAAAAAAAAAAAAAAACCCCCATAAAAAAAAAAGATATTGACCACACTATCCCCCCTGAAATTTTTACAAGTTGACCACTGTACAGGTGCTGGTCATATAATTAGAATATCATCAAAAAAGTTGTTTTATTTCACTAATTCCATTCAAAAAGTGAAACTTGTATATCATAAGGCCTTTAAATGGTCTCTCAGTCTAGTTCTGTAGGCTACACAATCATGGGGAAGACTGCTGACTTGACAGTTGTCCAAAAGACGACCATCTACACCTTGCACAAGTAGGGCAAGACACAAAAGTTCATTGCAAAAGAGGTTGGCTGTTCACAGAGCTCTGTGTCCAAGCACATTAATAGAGTGGCGAAGGGAAGGAAAAGATGTGGTAGAAAAAAGTGTACAAGCAATAGGGATAACCGCACCCTGGAGAGGATCGTGAAACAAAACCCATTAAAAAATGTGGGGGAGATTCACAAAGAGTGGACTGCAGCTGGAGTCAGTGCTTCAAGAACCACTACGCACAGACGTATGCAAGACATGGGTTTCAGCTGTCGCATTCCTTGTGTCAAGCCACTCTTGAACAACAGACAGCGTCAGAAGCGTCTCGCTTCAAAAAGGACTGGATTGCTGCTGAGTGGTCCGAAGTTATGTTCTCTGATGAAAGTAAATTTTGCATTTCCTTTGGATATCAGGGTCCCAGAGTCTGGAGGAATAGAGGAGAGGCACACAATCCACGTTTCTTGAGGTCCAGTGTAAAGTTTCCACAGTCAGTGATGGTTTGGGGTACCATGTCATCTGCTGGTGTTGGTCCATTGTGTTTTCTGAGGTCCAAGGTCAACGCAGCCATATACCAGGAAGTTTTAGAGTACTTCATGCTTCCTGCTGCTGACCAACTTTATGGAGATGCAGATTTCATTTTCCAACAGGACTTGGCACCTGCACACAGTGCCAAAGCTACCAGTACCTGGTTTAAGGACCATGGTATCCCTGTTCTTAATTGGCCAGCAAACTCGCCTGACCTTAACCCCATAGAAAATGTATGGGGTATTGTGAAGAGGAAGATGCGACATGCCAGACCCAAGAATGCAGAAGAGCTGAAGGCCACTATCAGAGCAATCTGGGCTCTCATAACACCTGAGCAGTGCCACAGACTGATCAACTCCATGCCACGCCGCATTGCTGAAGTAATTCAGGCAAAAGGAGCCCAACTAAGTATTGAGTGCTGTACATGCTCATACTTTTCATGTTCATATTTTTCAGTTGGCCAATATTTCTAAAACTCCTTTCTTTGTATTGGTCTTAAGTTATATTCTAATTTTCTGAGATACTGAATTTGGGATTTTCCTTAGTTGTCAGTTATAATCATCAAAATTAAAAGAAATAAACATTTGAAATATATCAGTCTGGGTGTAATGAATTAATATAATATACAAGTTTCACTTTTTGAATGGAATTAGTGAAATAAATCAACTTTTTGATGATATTCTAATTATATGACCAGCACCTGTATATATGTCACAATCTCTAGCAGGAGTGCACATGAGCTCCTCTAGAGGGCAGTCCATCCCATACCTTTGCCACTCACTCTGGACTCCATTTCCCATTATCCCTTGCCTGGATTCATCAGCACTCATCATTAGTTCATAGCTGTCTCTTATTAGAAGGACTATGAAATGTTGCACACACACACACACACACACACACACACACACACACACACACACACACACACTTTGCTGAGTTTTGCATAGCCTGTATGTGTTCATGTTTTCCATCTTGCCTTGCCTTGCCTTCGTGTATTTGTTCCTTAGACTGTTTACCTGGTTTTTGTGATCGTTCGATGCCTGCCCTGATCATCACCCTTTTGTCTCACCCTGGATATTGTTGATTGCTGGTGTTTGACCCTGCCTGTTCTGACTACGCTTCTGAATAAAGCCCGAAGATGGATCCCCACTTTGTTGTCACCCCCTTCATTACAGAATACTCAGCCAGACTTGGATCCAGCAGCTTTCGTGGAGATATTCAGACCAATCATGGACCCAGTCCAGCTACTGAAACTTCAGCAGAAAGACTATCTATTAAGGAATATGTCCATCAGTTTTGAAAACTGTCCTATCAGGTACCATTTGACATTGCTGTGTTGAAAGACATCTTCGGGTATGGACTTAATGAACCAATAAAAACATGGCTACCTGGAGTTTGAAACACGTTGTGGACTATGCCTTGATTTTAACCCTCTGGGGTCTGAGGGTGTTTTGGGGCCCTGGAGAATTTTTTGACATGCCCTGACATTTGTGCTTTTTTCAGTTGCTTATAAACATATAAATGGCTAAGGTCTGATAACAATGAATTCAGCACAAACTAGGCTACAATAATATGTGAGCAGCATGTAAGTACATGATTGTGTTTTTGAGAAAGCAATGTTTATGTGTGGTTAGTGAAAACCTAAATTATATTTTAAATCACTTGAATAAGGCCATAAAACAGAGAACATTTGTTCACAAGACTTTTGAGAACTGGTTGCCTAGAGTTTTTGCTAAAGTCACTTTTTTTGTATGGAACAGCTATATACGAGGTGGCGTGAATTATAATGAATAATAGTGTGATTCACAACTTAGAAGACAATGGCCCGCATAATGAGCTGCTGTGTGATTGGTTGATTAGATAATTGCATTAATGAGAAATTGAACAGGTGTTCCTAATAATCCTTTAGGTGAGTGTATATATACAGTATACACTACCAGTCAAAAGTTTTTAAA
Organism: Cyprinus carpio; assembly: GCF_018340385.1. NCBI lineage: Eukaryota > Metazoa > Chordata > Actinopteri > Cypriniformes > Cyprinidae > Cyprinus > Cyprinus carpio. Next base: position 1,829,856 of record NC_056582.1, on the reverse strand, counting down.
CAGTAAGTTTTGTAATGTTTTCTTTTAAAGAAGTTTCTTCAGCTCACCAAGCCTGCATTTATTTGATCCTAAGTACAGCAAAAACAGTAACATTTTGAAATATTTTTTACTATTCAAAATAAATTTTTTCTGTTTGAATATATTATAAAATATAATTTATTCCTGTGATTTCAACGCTGGATTTTTAGCATCATTACATCAGTGTCACATCATCCTTCAGAAATCTTGTTTTATATTCTGATTTGATGCTCAAAAACATTTATTATTTTTTTATTATTATGAAAATTTAATTTCTATAATTTCTTACCCCCCACTAAAATAAATAAATAATAAAGTACATACATACATATATACATAAATAAATGTGAGCATGTTGATAATAATATTATTACATTAGCAATCACTAATATTGCCCACGTGATTTTATATCATAGATGCACACATGCTTTGTATGTATTTTAGTACACTACAAAAACAACATTTTATATCTGAGAAACTAAATTATTATTAAGCACATTATAGGCCTAAACATGTTTGAGCAGATATTTGCAGACAGAGTATTTCACAGTAAAGTTTGGTCCAAACATTCATAGACATTACTTATAGCCCATATTGTCTAAACATTACTTTTATGTCGTATTGTTTATAGAACAAAAAAAAAAACAAAAAAACATCCTTATGCCATACAACATTTAACTTAAATGCAATGAAAGGTTGCCTATCATAGTTCAAAATGTTACACTCAATTTCACACATTTTAGTCTGGAATTACAGTTTGGGAAAATTCCAACAAGTAAATGTGTTCAAGTTTATGTCACAACAAAACATTATCTAACGAATAAGAAACATGACTTACTCTGCATAAAAGATCTCCTCCATTGGCTCTAGCCGTGCTCGTATTGTGTTTGTGAGGTAAACATAAAGCTTATTTCTATCAGCGCGTCTTCTGAGGTAAATACAGGCTTATTTCTCTCAGCGTTTTCTTTCAAAAATAAAAATCTGAGATGAATATATTGCTGCTTTGTTTATGGTAATGTGGGCATTTACATGTTGTGCATCTTACTTGGAGATTTGTAATATCAATAGCACAAACAGCGTGTGGGCGTGATCTAATTAGAGATAATGAGAACAAAGGGGAAAAACTGGACCTGTCGATGGTTTCATACAGATTATTTTATCACAGAATATTTGTTTTCAGTAAGAGTTACTTTTAACTCTTAGTTCCAGAGCCCACTCCAGTCCCTGGGTCTGCTCCAAAGCCTGTTCCAGTCCCTGAGTCTGCTCCAAAATCTGCTCCAGTCCCTGAGTCCACTCCAGAGCACGCTCCATTCCAAGATCAGCATTCATAGACATTTTTAACTCTATTGGGGTTAGACAATACGTGTCAGGTCCTACTCATTGTCGAAATCATACTCTAGATTTAATATTGTCACATGGAATTGATGTTGATGGTGTTGAAATTATGCAGCCTACCGATGATATCACAGATCATTATCTAGTCTTGTGTAAACTTAATATATCTAAAATTGTAAATTCTACTCCTTGTTACAAGTATGGTAGTACCATCACTTCTACCAGAAAAGACTGCTTTGTAATTAATCTTCCTAATTTATCTCAATTCCTTAGCACATCCAAAAACTCAGAACAACTTGATGATGTAACAGAAACTATGGACTCTCTCTTATCTAGCATTTAGACACAGTTGATTCCACAGCTGGTGTCGGGGTGAGCTGCTGACATTCCAGGGGTTGCTGTGTGCCAGCCACGCAGTTTACGCGCTTCCAAGCCACGCAGTTTCAGTGCTCCCAAGCCATGCAGTTTCAGTGCCCCCAAGCCACACAGTTTCAACACTCTCAAGCCATGCAGTTTCAGCACTCTCAGGCACCATAGTTTCAGCGCTCTCAAGCACCGACGTTTCGGTGCACTCTAGTCATCCGGTCATTACGCACTCAGACTGACAGACCTCAATGCTCTCTAGGTTGCTAGTCACAGCTCCGTCTGTCTCAGAGAGAAGGGTCTGGCTGCAGACTTGCACTTGCATTCTCAGACTTTTGCGCTTCCGCTAGTGACATCAATAACAGTCTTTTTTTATTTTTTATTTTGTTCTATTTGTTGATTACTTTTTGTTTGAATCTCTCAACATTTTACAACAGTAGCCAGGTGTTGAAGACAAGAAAAAAGAAACTAAATTACGAAGTCACTTGCATTTGCCACTTGCACTCTCAGCTACCTGCGACGTCACTTGCAGTCGACACAAATCATGCATGTTGCCAATGGAGACAAGATGCTGTGGTGATTAAACGATTAAAACCAAGATGGCGGCGCGTCCACACGCAGCGGCTTCTCTCTGTCCCGACAGAACGGTGTTTTCGTGTTTTTTGTCTTGTGAGTCGCAGTGTTTTTGTACGTCGTCATCGCGTCTATCTGTCTTTAAGCGCGCATACAGTCGTGAGTTTCTGCTGGATGTCGGCAGAGCCGCATTTTTAGAGTTAAACTCCGCGCACGCGGAACTGCTGCGAGATCTCGAACTGCTCCGGAGGCCTACATCATCACCGACCCCCACTACTGTATCTCGCCCACAGCGGAGGCGCCACAAGCGGCGTGAGAGGAAGCAGAAGAGGGGTAAGCGCGGAGGTATCCGGTCTAGGCTAACGGCTAACCCACACAAGCCATCTATCCCCACCGTCGTACTGGCTAACGTACGCTCTTTGGACAATAAACTGGACTACATCCGATTACTACGTTCAACTCAGAGGACTGTAAGAGACTGTTGTGTGTTTGTATTCACGGAAACATGGCTCAGCGACAGCGTTCCGGACTGCGCCATTCAGCTCGACCAGCTGACGTGCTATCGAGCAGACAGAGCTCGCGTCGCGGGAGGAAAAACCCGCGGCGGCGGGCTTTGTGTTTACATCAATGACGCGTGGTGCCGCGATGCTGTTGTGATCTGCAAACACACTGCTCACCCTGGTGGAGTTTATGATTATTAAGTGCCGGCCGTTCTATCTGCCGAGGGAATATACTGCCATACTGCTCGTTTCGGTTTTACATTCCCCCGAACAACAGCAACAGGAACGATTCACTAAATGATCTGTACCAGCACATCAGTGAGCAGCAGACAGCAAACCCCGATGCTTTTCTCCTCATCATAGCTGGGGATTTCAACCATGCTGACTTAAAGAGTGTGTTTCCTAAAATACACCAACACATTAACTTTCCAACAAGAGGTAGAAACATTTTAGACTTTGTTTACACCACACAGAGAGGAGCTTACAAAGCCCTCCCCCCTCCCCCACCTCGGTGCCTCAGACCACATCACTGTCATGCTAATGCCTGCATACAGACCGCTTGTTAAAGTCGCTAAACCAGTTCAGAAACAGATTCAAGTGTGGCCAGAAGGATCGTCTGAGGCTCTTCAGGACTGCTTTGATACAACTGACTGGAATATGTTTATGCAGGCTGCCACTTATAATAACTCCACTGACCTCCAGGAGTACTCGGAGACTGTCACTGCCTACATCACCAAGTGTATTGAGGATGTAACAGTCTCAAAAACCATTACTGTCCGGGCCAACCAGAAGCCGTGGATGACAGGGGAAGTCTACAGACTCCTGGAGACGCGGAATGCTGCCTTCAGAGCTGGAGACGAGGGGGGCCTGAGAACAGCCAGGGCCAACCTATCCCGCGGCATCAGAGAGGCTAAGAGACAGTACTCCAGGAGGATAGCCCATCAATTCAGCGACAGCAGAGACACTCGGAGCCTGTGGCAGGGGATACAGACCATTACGGACTACAAGCCCCCACAGCGGACCTGTGACAGCAACATCTCTCTGCTGAACGAGCTGAACACCTTCTTCGCTCGCTTTGAGGCACAAAACAGCTCCACTGCACAGAAGACTCCAGCTCCTCCCAGTGACCAGGTGATGATGCTGACCCCAGACAGCGTGAGGAAATCCTTCAGCAGGATCAATGCACGCAAAGCTCCGGGTCCTGACAACATTCCTGGGCGTGTACTGAGAGACTGTGCAGCAGAACTCACTGATGTCTTCACAGACATTTTCAACATCTCACTTAGTCAAGCTGTTGTTCCCACATGCTTCAAAGCTACCACCATCATTCCAGTCCCGAAGAAGCCATCTCCATCATGCTTCAATGACTACCGTCCTGTTGCAGCTTACTCCCATCCTCATGAAGTGCTTCGAACGGCTAGTCATGCACCACATCAAGTCTGCCCTCCCCCCCTCCCTGGACCCATTCCAGTTTGCATATCGGTCCAACCGGTCGACCGATGATGCCATCTCAACTACCCTCCACTCAGCACTCACACCATCTAGAGGAAAAAGACTCATACGTCAGAATGCTGTTCATAGACTTCAGTTCAGCATTCAACACAATCATCCCTCAACAGCTCATTCACAAACTGGTCGAGCTGGGGCTCAACACTTCGCTGTGCAACTGGCTGTTGGACTTTCTGACTGGAAGACCTCAGGCAGTACGTGTCGGCAGCAACACATCCAGCACCATCACACTGAACACTGGGGCCCCCCAAGGATGTGTGCTGAGCCCCCTCCTCTTCACTCTGCTGACCCACGACTGCACACCGTCACACAACTCCAACCTCTTTATTAAGTTTGCGGATGACACGACTGTGGTGGGTCTCATTAGCAACAGAGATGAGACAAACTACAGGAGTGAGGTGAGCCGCCTGGCCGGGTGGTTCAGTGACAACAATCTCTCTCTGAACGTGGAGAAGACGAAGGAGATTGTTGTGGACTTCAGGAGAGCGCACACTCAGCATGTTCCTCTGACCATCAACGGTGCGACTGTGGAGAGAGTGAGCAGCACCAAGTTCCTGGGTGTGCACATCACAGAGGACCTCTCCTGGACCGACAACACCGCAGCACTGGCCAAGAAATCACAGCAGCGTCTCTACTTCCTCCGCAAACTGAGGAGAGCCAGAGCCCCACCCCCCATCATGTACCTCCTTCTACAGAGGCACCATCGAGAGCATTCTGACCAGCTGCATCACTGTGTGGTATGGCGCCTGCAACGCGTCCTGCCGGAAGACTCTGCAACGCATAGTGAGAGCAGCTGAGAAGATCATTGGTGTCTCTCTCCCCTCCCTCCAGGACATTTATGGAACCCGTCTCACTCGAAAAGCCCTCTGCATTGCAGGTGATCCCACTCACCCGTCACACAGCTTCTTCAGTCTGCTGCCATCAGTGGGGAGACTGCGGAGTCTCCAGGCCAGGACCAGCAGACTGAAGGACAGCTTCATCCATCAGGCTGTCAGGAAGCTGAACTCGCTCCCGAACTTACCCCCCCGTCCCTCTTCTGCCTCAGGCACCACTGAACTATGAACCCCCCCCCCCCAGGTCCCACATCCCCAGGTCCTTCCACCCCCCCTCCCTCTAACATACGAATGTCATGCACCAGTCACTTTGTGCAGCAGTGGTCTGCTCACTACCTCATTCACCATGGATCTGACATCATTCTACCTCCTCATCAGTCAGTTTAATAAAATAACTGCTCTGAGCCCTTTGTCACTTTGTCACTTTTAATCAGACTGAATAAGCTAATTTTATGCACTAAAAATCTTTTTATCTGCACTGTTTGTTCACTGGTTTGCACTCTATCTGCCATGTGCCTTGCGCTGCTTTTATTTAACGTTATTTTTATTTTATTTTTTCTATTATGTCTTTTTTACATTCCCTTATTGTATAGTTTTATCTTATATTTTATATTTGATCTAGATTTTTAGGCTCTACTGTTAGTGTTATCTGTATGCACCGGGGGTCTGAGAGTAACGCAATTTCGATTCTCTGTATGTATGTACTGTACATGTGGAAGAATTGACAATAAAGCAGACTTGACTTGACTTGACTTGAAAACTAATTTAGTACTGTAACGTACAGCGTCCTGCAAGAAAAAGACAAGACCCACAAATCCACGGCCACAAAACAGCAGAATATGAATGCAGTGCGCAAAGTCTCTCGCTGAGCGTTTTCCTCCCATAGAAAAAACAAACAGTTTCTTTTTTCTTGTCTTCAACACCTGGCTGCTGTTTTAAAATGTTGAGAGATTCAAACAAAAAATAATAATTAAATAGAACAAAATATAAAATAAAGACTGCAAGTGATGTCACTAGCGGAAGCACAAGTGTCTGAGAGTGCAAGTCTGAGAATGCAAGTCTGAGAGTGCAAGTGCAAGTCTGCAGCCAGACCCTCTTGGTCTCAGAGGGGATATAATTACTGATTATAATGACTTATACTGTGTTTTTACGTGTTGCATTGCGTATCGCGCTGCATAAACATAAAACCATGTCTGCATTTGTGATTGGAGAAACAACACACAAAAAGCTCTACACTACACTGCTTAAAACGATTGAATCAACAGTGGCAAATTCTTTAAATATAAAAAATTTACTTACAGTCTGTGAGTCAGAAGTACCAGACTGTCCTTGCAAAGTTGGAACTGCCCCACTTTATAGAACAGCCTTTGATCACAAACCAATTGTAGGCTAGTCTGCAGGTTCAGGAAACAGTCCTCCATAAAATGCGTCACCCAAGTTGGCTGGAGTGAGGAACAGCCAACGACTTCAGAACAGCGTGGCCGGTGGGGTTGTGGAAACCATATGTGATGATCCCAGGCTAGACACTGCTTTGTCCACGGCGGAAGCCGATCCGGCGATCCACAGAGCGAAGTTGATGTATTTCCTCAGCGACCAGTGGATAAGCAGATATCGGCCTCTTTTGGAAGGCCAAACATGAATCACATGAATCACATAGCGTCTCAACAACATGGCAGCGGCAACATCGAGAATAAAAGTTACGCCTTCTTTCTTTGCGTAAACATTTGGGTGGTGCTATGCAAATCTTCCAACATCGTGACGTAGAAGTGGGGGCATGTTAGAACAAGGCGTTTTAGGAGGATGTGGACAAGCCTTAACTTTTATAAAGAATATCTCTTTGGATTTGAGACTGCACCAAGAGCTTGTAACACTCCAAAGAGAAAGGAAAAACTGAAATTGCATCATATGACTCCCACACACCATCGTAGTTCCCCCAGAGGTGGCAGCTTCTGCTGCAGAACCTTCCAAGGTTGTGGCTCCCACTCTAGTCCCAGAGTCTGTTCCAGAGCCCACTCCAGTCCCTGGGTCTGCTCCAAAGCCTGTTCCAGTCCCTGAGTCTGCTCCAAAATCTGCTCCAGTCCCTGAGTCCACTCCAGAGCACGCTCCATTCCAAGATCAGCATTCATAGACATTTTTAACTCTATTGGGGTTAGACAACACGTGTCAGGTCCTACTCATTGTCAAAAGCATACTCTAGATTTAATACTGTCACATGTAATTGATGTTGATGGTGTTGAAATTATGCAGCCTAGCAATGATATCACAGATCATTATCTAGTCTTGTGTAAACTTAGTATAGCTAAAACTGTAAATTCTACTCCTTGTTATAAGTATGGTAGAACCTTCACTTCTACCAGAAAAGACTGCTTTGTAATTAATCTTCCTAATTTATCTCAATTCCTTAGCACATCCAAAAACTCAGAACAACTTGATGATGTAACAGAAACTATGGACTCTCTCTTATCTAGCATTTAGACACAGTTGATTCTTTATGCTTAAGGAAGATTAAGGAAAACAGTCTGACACCATGGTAGAATGAGCACACTCACACTCTAAAGAGAGCAGCACCGAAAATGGAGCGCAGCTGGTGAAAAACAAAACTAGAGGTATTTCGTATTGCATGGTGGGAAAGTGCACTATCCTACAGAAAAGCATTAAAAACTGCTAGATCTGATTATTTTTTATCTCTTTTAGAAGAAAACAAACATAACCCCAGGTATTTATTCAATACATTGGCTAAATTAACGAAAATTAAAGCATCAACAGGTGTTGACTTTCCAAACAGCACAGCAGTAATGAATTTATGAACTACTTTACTTCCAAGATCAATATTATTAGAGATATAATTGTAACCATGCAGCTGTCAGCCATAGTATCGCATCAGACAGTGCACTATAGATCTCCTGAGGAACAGTTCCACTAATTCTTTACTATAGGAAAGGATGAATTGTATAAACTTGTTAAATCATCTAAACCAACAACTTGTATGTTAGACCCTATTCCATCTAAGCTCCTAAATGAGCTGCTTCCAGAAGTCATAGATCCTCCTCTGACTATTATTAATTTGTCATTGTCATTAGGATATGTCCCCAAAACCTTCAAACTTGCTGTTATTAAGCCTCTCATCAAAAAACCACAACTACACCCCAAAGAACTAATGAATTACATATGATCTTGAATCTCCCTTTTCTATCCAAGATACTAAAAAAGGTAACATCCTCACAATTATATTCCTTCTTAGAGAACAATGGTATCTGTGAGGATTTCCTGTCAGGATTTAGACTGTATCATAGTACTGAGACTGCTCTCCTTAGAGTTACAAATGACCTGCTCTTATCATCTGATCATGGTTGTATCTCTCTATTAGTGCTATTGGATCTTAGTGCTGTGTTTGACACTATTGACCACAACATTCTCTTGAATAGACTAGAAAACTTTGTTGGCATTAGTGGAAGTGCATTAACATGGTTCAAATCACCATCAATTCGTTGCAGTGAATGAAGAGGTATCATATCGATCACAAATGCAGTATGGACTACCTCAAGACTCAGTACTAGGGCCATTACTTTTCACGCTTTACATGTTACCCTTGTGAGATGTCATCAGGAAGGACGGTGTTAGCTTTCACAGTTATGCTGATGATACTCAGCTCTATATTTCTTCAAGGCCCGGAGAAACATACCAATTTGAAAAATTAACGGAATGCATAGTCAATATAAACACCTGGATGAGAAGTAATTTCTTACTGCTAAATTCTGAAAAAAAAAAACAAAAAAAAAAACAGAGGTTTTTATTTTATGACGTAGAATTTATGGATGTGATATCATGTTTCACTGTCTAAGATTTGATGGCTGCTCTGTCAATTCTTCGTCATCAGTTAGGAACCTAGGTGTGCTATTTGATAGTAATCTTTCCTTTGAAAGCCACATTTCTAGCATTTGTAAAACTGCATTTTTCCATCTCAAAAATTTCTCTAAATTACGACCTATGCTCTCAATGTCAAATGCAGAAACACTTAATTCATACGTTCATGACCTCAAGTTTAGATTATTGTAATGCGTTATTGGGTGGTTGTTCTGCACGCTTAACCCTCTGGAGTCTAAGGGTATTTTTGGGGCCTGGAGAAGTTTTGTCATGCCCTGACATTTGTGCTTTTTTCAGTTTCTTATAAATATCTAAATGGCTAAAGTCTAATCTCACTGTAATCAGCACAAACTGGGCTATAATAATATGTGAGCAGCATGTATGTACGTGATTGTGTTTTTGAGAAAAAAAATGTTATGCGTGGTTAGTGAAAAACTAAAAATGTTAAATTACTTGAATAAGGCAATAAAACACATACAGAACATTGGTTCCCGGGACTTTTGAGAACTGGAGCTTGTAGCCTAGATTTTTTCTTTCTAAATGATGTGAAAATCATCTTGTTTACTCACTTACAGAAAACAATATATTGATTTAAATTTTCTAAGACACTTTTTGTTGGTAAAAGTCATATGCGCGTAGGCGTCAACTATCATGAATTCACACCTGAGAAGACAAAGGCCTGCATAATGAGCTGCATAATGAGCCATTCAGTCAGCTGTGTCACTGAGAGGGATGAGTTACAAGAAAGAATGTGAGGACAAAATAAATGTATATAATTTTATGTTTGTAGTTTATTCAGAATATATTTAATTATCCCACAACATAATTTAATATTCACCTGTGCAGTTAAACAGTTTATTAGGAACAATCAAAGATGACTTTCAAACTGAATTTTTTGCATCATTATTCCAGTCACACAGTCCTTCAGAAATCCTTTTAACAATCTTATTTTCTACAAAAAAAAACATTTATTGCTATTATTATCATTATTATTAAAACAGATGATTCTTCTGCAAAATCTGAATTTGTAGCAGCCAGGAATTGAACTGCTGGTTTCGTGTGGCCAGAGGAGAACTGGCCCCTGACTGAGCCTGGTTTCTCCTAAGGGTTTTTCTCCATTCTGTAACCGATGGAGTTTTGGTTCCTTTCCTCTATCGTCTCTGGCTTGCTTAGTTGGGGACACTTAATTTCCAGAGATTTTGTCGACTTTGAATTCAATGATGAACTGCCTTTTTGCTTAATTGACATACTATTTTCCTATTTAATGCTGTTCAGTTTCTTTGTTACAGTCTGTATTGTTAAAAGTGCTATATAAATAAAGGTCACTTGACTACATAGAGTTTGAAAGTACATGAGGGTGAGTAATGAATCTTAGAATAGAATCTTCATTTTTTTAGGTTAAGTATCCTTTAATTCCAACTAAAAACATTAAAATGTCCATAACAAAAGATCAATAGTGATCTGTGAAGGAAAATATGGAGATACAAGAGAAATTAGAAAGCTTGCAAAAGAATCTATGAGTACATGCTATAAACAAATTTCCTGTAGCCCAAACAGTAAAGCACAAGTTTGATTCCCAGGGAAAGCATGAACAAATAAAATGTGTACCTTGAATGCAGTGCAAGTTACTTTAGATAAAAATGTCTTGCAAATGCATATATGTAAATACGAACACTGTGATCCTCCATGCTTACATAGTCATGTAAACTACCATGTAACCTTTTGCATGGCCTTCTGGTTGTCAAGTAAGTGGAAAGGCAGGCTGGTTCACAACAGGCTCCCAGATCTCACTGGCTGTGGCAGCAGCACCATTTCAATGGATCATAGGTATGGTTTACAGCATCACTAGTTCTCTGCCAGCCTTCATCTTCATCTGACAAGCCCAAACAAAGATAAGCCTGGAAAGGTCATGGCTAATAACAGATACACTCATAGTTAATTGCTTTCAGATTTGCACAACAGGCATGCTGATAAAACCAACTAAAGGGCTGATTATACAGACAATTCTGTGACTGAAATAACTAAATATCTAAATTCAGAAAATGTGAGATATAGACAAGCAATAAAAATAATCAAAATTGGCAAAACTCCTACAAAACCTGCAATGATGTACTCAGTGCAATTTGTTTTTAATCATGTAAAAGCGTTGGCATTTAATGAACTAATCCAACATGTCCTCTCACTGCCCTTTGAGATGTTGTTACAGTCAATGAGGTCCATAATAACTGGAGAAAGCTATCCGTTAGCCTTCCCATTCATATTAATATAAATTGTTTAGCTGGCACAGGAGTGCAGGAAATGTCCATCCATTTGTCTTCTATACCACTTAATGCCGCAACGATGACGGAGCCTATTCCAGCACACTGCAGGAAATGTGTAATTTAAAAATTTGAAATCTTGAAATCTTTGCTCATGGACACTGTTCTGGACACAAATGTCATATGAGCTGTAAATGTCATGTGACTAATAACACTGAAGCCACAGGAAAATTACATCATGGGAATGCTTATGACCAAAGGCAGAACAAGAGCACTACTGATCTCAAACCCTTCACAAGTAACTATCCTGAGATACGGTGTCAAAGACAGCAGACAGATATAAAAAATAAAAAATAACCCTAACTTTTCCCCCATTTTTAAATTATTCCTCACACAAGGAAGTGATGATGTAACTTGGCAAAGCTTTTGCCAATTAAAATGAAACATTGTAGGTGACACAGACTGCTGCAGGCATGACAGATTTTTGTAGGTGAAAACCCGGAAATTAGCATTTTAGCACTTCCAGTTCCATCGTACTAAAATAAATGGGTTATGAAAGGGGTTTTTGGTTAAATACTTGAAATAAGGTCTGTTTAACACAAGCTCAATATACTTCCACATTTATTTTATTGTTGTGAAAAATTAAACATCATCAAGCCGAACAGTGTAACCCTCCCTTCTCTTAACAAAAACCTTATTAAAAAATTTAAATTGATATGGAAAATACCAACAGAGTATGAAAAACACAGCAACAGAAATCAATAGAAACAGTCTCAGAAAACTACATGAATGGTCCTGGTTGGTATACAAGCAAGCAACATAGCAATAGGTGTTAGCTATAAAGGATGAATAGAAAATAAAATCTTATCTGACCATTGTCCAATGAGAAGCACAGATATCCTTTGATGAAAGACATATCTTTTTCGCCAGCACTTGACCAACTAATACTAGCACTTCACTGTTCTATTCTGTTCTATTCCATTATATTATAAACAAAATTAGATATCCTTTGATGAAAGAACATATACTTTTTCCTAGCTACGTGTACTGTGATAGACTAACAGAGACTTGTCATGCCGGTTGTATACTGTTGTTTTTCTCTCATTTGTCTTATTGCTTCTATTGTTCTTATTTGTAAGTTGCTTTGGAAAAAAGCGTCTGCTAAATGATTAAATGTAAATTTAATGCAAATGAATGCCCATTGTACTTGTAGAAAATGATGGTGGTGGTGGTAATACAATACAATACAGTTCAATGAATGACAAACGATAGTCCAAACGATAACCATCCACCATGTGTTCCCAAACAAACACTTTAGTACTTGAGTGATCAATCCCAAACAATCCAGGATGTAACTCAAAGTCTCAAAGTGGAAATGCTTACAATATCCACTCAACCAGCATGTAACCAGTTAAACCCATTTCACAAAATGGTTGACAAAAACTAAACCAGTCTAATCCGATTTTTTTTGGTACCATGACACTGATCATCAACTTTCTCTGTTAAGTCAGGCTTTGATCCTGAGTTTATAGAGCACGTGCACACAGGGCTGCATTAAGGTCTCACTGGGACCCGGGGCTATGACTTACTGCAGGGACCCTGATTTTTTTTTTCCGAAGGTTGGTAACACTTTACAATAAGTTTCCATTAGTTAATGTTAGTTAATGTATTAACTTACATGAATGAACAATGTTTACAGTTTTTATTCATCTTTGTTAATGTTAATGAAAATACAGTCGTTCATTGTTAGTTCATGTTAATTCACAGTGCATTAACTAATGTTAACAAGCACAGCTTTTGATTTTAATAACTCATTAAATGTTGAAATTAACATTAACTAAGACTAATAAATGCTGTAGAAGTGTTGTTCATGCTTAGTTCATGTTAACTAAAGTAGTTAGGTAACATATTAAATAATATACTTTTTTGTAAAGTGTTACATTTATGTTTGATTTACATTATTGACACAAATGGCAACAGTAGCTATTAGGCTACTTTATAATTACTATATAGGAATAGTTCAAAAAAAAAAAAAAATCTGTTATTGTTCTAAACCTGCAAGAGTTTTCTTCTGCTGTTGAAAAAAAATATATATATATAAAATAATAATAATAATAAAAACACTATTGGAGTCAATGGAGATCACAAACTTTCTGGTTACAAACATTCTTCAAAATATCTTCTTGTATGTTGAGGAGAACAAAGAAATTCATACAGGTTTAGAACAACTTCAGGTGGAGTAAATGATAACAGTATTTAAATTTTTGGGTGAACTATCCTTTTAAGAAATCATCATAATGCCAGGATCTCATATAGCCTAAGCCTACAAGTATACACAAGTTTTATCTTTTAACTATTAACGTTCATTTAAGACCAGAGTTGGGTAAAATGCGTTACACAGAAACGCATTACTTTATTCTAATTACTTTTCCTGGTAACACAGTAAAGTAACGTATTGCATTTTAAATTTATGTAATTTGATTACAGTTACTTATGTCAATAAAATTACACTACTTTTAAGTTACAAATGCAGTGTTAAAAATTATGAACTAAAAAATCATGTTTTGCGGGTCAGTATGCCCTTTAATAAATCACCGGACAATGTGAGCTAAAATGCAGACGAGTCCTACAACATTTAGATGCATTGAAAGGACATATTTCAATTCGTATTAATCATATTTCAAAATGTTGCACTCAATATATTTTAGTCTTGCATTTGAGAAAAGTTCAACAAGTGAATGTGAACAAGTTTATGTCACAGTAACACTAATAAGTACAAATAAATGACTCATCAGAATGAGATCATCCGCTACATTAAGTCACATAGGCATCACAATTGCTTATTTCTTAAGAAGCACGTCTTCTTCCAAAAACGAAAAAAGTAGCTGAGATGAACTTGAATCTTTCTTTGTATACGGAGGTGGTTGACATTTACATGTTTGCGCTTCTCAAGCCTGGTTTCACATGGATGATGATCTTATAGCGCACAATGTGCGTGGGTGTGATATAGGTGAGCTCTGATAGGAGAGACTGTACCTTGCGTTGGTTTCATACAGATTATTTTATCAGAGAATATTTGTTTTCGACATGAATTTACTTCATTTAATAATAGACACTTAAATCTTTCTTTAGATATAGCCTACTGTATTTCTCATGTAATTTTCATTCATTTTAGTGACTGGTATCAGGAAAATATTCGCAGAGACTGAGAATGCAGAAAGTGCACCCAATTTGTTTTCTTCATTAACCAAAAAAAAAAAAAAAAAAATCTGTTGATATTGGGAGTGTAGGCTTTAAAAAAATAATACTTATGTATTTTTTTTCTGTCAATATTAACCCCTTAACTGTCACTCACATTTTTAAACATAGACTTGTAAAGTGCATGATCCAAACTTAATTTTTTATAATTCATGAACGAAAACATTTTGTAACATTATATTGATGTACCATTTTCATGGTAATGCAATGTCTGATTTTAAAAATGGGTTTCAAAGGATGAATTTTAAGATTGTATGTTTTCAGGTGATATAAAGTGTGAAAGAGAAAAAGGCAATGAAAAATAGTTTTTTTTTTTTTTTTGACTAAGGTCAGAACTCCTGTTATGATATAGATTTTTGAGGGTGCACTCTTGTCATAAATTAAACTTTACTTACTTTTTAAATTACTTTTCCTACATAATTTTTAAGAAAAAACATTGGTAATATATATACCTTTCCAACAATATATAGATTGTCATGATTAGATTAGGATTTAATTGTAATATAGTGAAGTAAATTTAGGCATCCCGTATACGGGAAGGTGACAGTTAACAGGTTAAATTGATGAAAGAACTATGAGTTCCCGAAGAGCTGCATTATAAAACATTTTGGGAACGCCTTCAGCGTGACTGGCTCTGAATCATGTGTGTAATCAGACCAATGGATGGGTGAGACGTCATAGGCGAGTGACGTCAGAGACCAGGAAGCTTAAAATCACATGCGGCAAAGCCGGCATTTAGCCTTGTGTCTTTCAGCAAGCGCTCTGTGTGTGTGTGTGTCAGTTGCTATCTGTTTGTGAGTCTTATTTAGTGTCGTTTGTCCACTGATAAGCTCCATGTCAAAGCTTCAGTCAAGAGAAGTTTTGGGCGAGAGAAGGCAGCATTCAGGCTGTGTGTTTTTCCTGCCCGCAAAAAAAAAAAAAAAAAAAGGCGGTAGGGAAACACGCAGTTTGTGTGTTGTCTGCTTGAGAGTGAAGCATGCAAAATCAGCTCTCGAGGGATTTGACGGCTGCGATGTGAGCATTTGTTACTGCTTTGCTTTGCTTCACTCTCACTCTCCCTCTTTGAGGAGGGAGCCTTCACTGGCATTTCTCGTGGTGCCAGCCCCGCTTTCGCCGAGGGGGTGGCTGTGCTCGGGGGTTTTGCTTTCGGATCCGGTGGAAGGAATGTAGATGGGCGAGTCCCTATCTTCTTCCTTAACCACCAGATCCGGCACCCGCTCTCGGGGTTTCGGAAGCCTGCGTGTGGTACTTCCCCCTGGTGAGAGAGCGCGACGCTCTGCCTGTCTTTCTCTGAGGAGATTGATGTGGAGGGCGTCGATAAGCTTGCCAGTTGCACAAGCATCAGTTACACAAGCATATTATGCCTGATATTATAATGAGCAGCATTAATGAGGAGTGAAGCTCGTGCAGTCAGCTCTCGGGGGGCTGACTGTGCTTTTCTTGCTGTTAAGCGCTCCACTCTCATCGGGCACGCTCCGAGGAGCGTGTCCGTGAATGCGATCTTGCGGTTGCGGTCCCGCTGCTGCTGAGGCACAGCGGCGACCGAGATTGCGGAATCGCACATGATCTGGCAGACGGGTTGGAGATGGCTCATCCTATCTCCACCCGTGCTCCCTAGATCTAGAGCTCATTCTCAATTCACTTCTCTCAGTTACCGCCTGGAAACGTAGCGGTGCTAAGGGGCTCGCAACCTCCTGGGAGGTTTCTAGAGCAGCTAGTTCAGCCGTCTCCTGCCGGTGCGCCGCTTCAGGGCACCGAGCTAACTGCTCTGATGACATCAGAGATCAGTTTCGAGAGGCTGATTCCCTTAGTAGACTATTTGGCAGCATGAAAACTACTGCCAAATGTGTCTCAGTGGGTCCGGCACACTGTAGTGAGAGGCCGCAGAATCCAGTTCGGTTCTCCTCCGCCTCAATTCAACG
Organism: Cyprinus carpio; assembly: GCF_018340385.1. Taxonomy (NCBI): domain Eukaryota; kingdom Metazoa; phylum Chordata; class Actinopteri; order Cypriniformes; family Cyprinidae; genus Cyprinus; species Cyprinus carpio. Next base: position 1,813,423 of record NC_056582.1, on the reverse strand, counting down.
GGGACTTTACCAACCTGGTGGGCCCCGAGCAGGCTCTGGTAATGGAACAGAAGTAGACACTCTCTGAGGACGGAGGCCATCGAGGTGGTCCCTCCTCGCGTGGCAGAGTCCAGGTCCTACAGCCGGTACTTCACTGTTCCGAGGAAGGATGAGGTGTTGCGTCCTATTTTAGATCTTCGTTTTTTTGAACCACTCAGTCAGGGGACTGAAGTTCAGCATGCTTGCACAGACCAAGTCTGAGGACTGCTGTGTCACGATTGATCCAAGATGCACTTATTTCCATCCTTCCTCATCGGAAGTTCCTGAGGTTTGCTTTTGGGGGCAAAAGCCTACCAATACCGGTTCTTCCTCTGGCCTTGCACTCTCAGCCCACACTTTCATGACTCAACTACATCGATGATTGGTTGATAGCTCAATCAGAGCGGATGGGGGTTTGGCATCGAGGTGTCACAGTTTACGAGGATACTCACAAAGATGGGTATTTTGACACATAACTGTGTATTCGAACGTTAAAGCAAAAGGTGCGAAAAAGAACTCAATTTTAGTCAGGCGCTGAATGAGCAGATGCGCACCACACGTATCAGGCTTAAACCTTCTTAACACAAGCTGCGCATTTACCAAAATGAATTCAGTCCCGCTGCTTAATGTCCCTTAAAAGTTTTAAAATGTGTTTTTTATTTGTTTAAAACATGATTTATTCAGTAAAATCCCCCGCTAAAGGTTGTTTTACTAAAGCTGATGATGGAGTGGAAGTTGTGGAACAATAAGTGGACAGGGCACATGGAGCAGATAAAAACACAGCATTATCATCGCCACAGATTTTAGGTTAGTTTGATTATTAACTTGATGGATGTATATTGCTTTTTTTGTGTGTTTGAATAAACTATAAATTCGCTTAAGGGTTGGGAAACTATCTGGTAGAAATATGTCGTTTTGCACGTCATGATGTAAGCTTATCATAAAAACGCATCCTAAGCATTGTGATTTAGTTCACCCAAAAATTAAAATTAGGCTGCTTTTTTCTCACCACTGAGGCATCCTAGGCGTATATGACGTTCTTCTTTCAGACGAATCCAGTCGGAGTTATATTAAAAATTGTCTTTGATCTTTCAAGCTCTATCATTTTAGTCAGTGGGTGTTGCATTGCTTTAGTCCAAAAGTCAAGTTCAAGTCAAGTTCATTTATTTATATAGCACATTTAAACAGCCGCTAGATAGACCAAAGTGCTTTACAGAACAAGCATATAAAAATAAAAGCAGCAAAACACACATAAGCACATAGAGAACAACTAAGCTAAGATTAATTATAAATCAATGAAACAAATGTAAAATAATGAGAACAGTCTAAGAAAAGTAATCAATATGCTAACGAGAATAGATAAGTTTTGACCAGAGACTTAAAAACAGAGAGGTTGGGAGCCGTTCTGATCTCTAGAGGCATGGTGTTCCACAGACAAGGCCCTGCCACCGCAAAAGCACGCTCCCCTCTATGCTTAAGTCTGACACGAGGGACTACCAGCAGCGCCTGGTCGTGGGATCTGAGATTCTGGACGGAATGTACGGATGAATAAGTTCAGAGAGATAAACCGGTGCTAGGTTGTGTAAAGATTTGAAGACAAAGAGAAGAATTTTAAAATCTATTCTTCTGACGGACTGGTAACCAATGTAAAGATCTGAGGATGGGAGAGATATGATCATATTTGCGACAATTATGGATGAGTCTGGCCGTAGCATTTTGGACTAGCTGAAGACGGGAGATTTGAGAATCTGATATACCGCAATATAGTGAGTTGCAATAATCCAACCGACACGTGATGAAGGCATGAACCGCCATTTCCAGAGTTATTGGAGTGAGAAAGCCTTTGATTTTAGATAGTAAGCGAAGTTGGTAGAAACTGGAACTGACTACAGATGAGATGTGTTTATCAAACTTTAAAGACTGGTCAACAAGAACACCTAAGTTCCGCACTCCTGTAGATTTAAAAGGAGATAGACTCCCCAAGTCTGGGCATGTGCACTGGGACCTTTCACTCGGGCTGAAAACAATGACCTCGGTCTTATCATCATTAAGAGATAGGAAATTTTGAGCTAGCCATGCCTTCACCTCCTCTAAGCATAGTTGAAGAGAGTTTAATGCTGCAGGATTATTGCGCTTGATTGGAATGCAAATTTGGGTGTCGTCTGCATAAAAGTGAAATGATACACAGTGTTTCCTAAAAATTGTGCCCCAGCGGTAGCATGTAAAGAGAAAATAGAGAGGGAGCCAAAATAGAGCCCTGTGGAAGACCACATCTCAGAGGTGCCATGGAGCTGGAAAAGTTTCCCATCTTTACTAAAAACTTTCTGTCAGTAAGGTAAGACTGGAACCATGACAGGACAGAGCCTTTTATGCCCACCCACGTCTCCAGTCTAGCTAACAGAGTAGGGTGGTCAACGGTATCAAAAGCCGCGGACAGATCTAGGAGAACTAGAACCACAGTGTCTCCAAAGTCAGTGGAGAGATAAATGTCGTTTAGCACTCACAGGAGAGCGGACTCAGTGCTGTGGGCAGTCCTAAACCCAGATTGAAAGACCTCATATATACAGTTATTTGACAAAAAGTGTTGGAACTGATCCAACACGATTTTCTCTAATAACTTGGAAATGAAAGGTAGGACAGAGATGGGCCGGTAATTTTTTAAAACAGAAGGATCCAGTGAAGGCTTCTTGAGCAGAGGAGTGACCGTAGCCACTTTAAGATTGGCCAGAACAGAGCCAGTGCTTAGACACTTGTTAATAAGGGATACCATACCTGGACCCACCGAGTTGAGGATTAATTTTAAAAATCTCGGGTAAATGATATCATTTGGGCAGAATGAAGGTTTGAGCTTGGCGCTCACATCCTTCAGTGTCTGGAGGTTAATTGGAACAAAAGCCTCCCAAACACAGGAGGTACGCGGCATAATAGGGGGGAGAGTTAATTTAGGGCAGATACTGATCCTTAATTTAGTGATTTTGTTAATAAAAAATGTCTGGAAGTCTTCACATAGAGCATCTGAGGCAACAGACAATTTAGCAGATGGGTTTAAAACAGAATTAATGACAGAAAACAAGACCTTAGGGTTAGAGTGATTGGATTCAATTAAGTTTGAGAAGTAAGCGGCTTTAGCTGATTTAGCAGTGTTCTGGTATGCTGTAAGAGAGTCTTTGAACATGCGGAAGGAGCCTGTCCCTTTACCATTTGCGTTCGGCCTTTCTACATATTTGTCTTTGGTGACGAGTGTCAGAATTTTGCCACATATCTGATTTTGGTTTGGATTTGTGAGGCTTAAGAGGAGCAGTCACGTTTGCTACTTTAAGCCAGGCAGAATTTAAAAGGCTAAGATGCTGATCTGCATCCAGGTCAGATAGAGGTTGGTCCAGGTGCAAGTGAGAGCATATCTCAGTAAAGCACAAGTCGAAGTTTGTGTTGAACTGAGGAGAATAGAACCGTGACATAACAGGATCAATAGTGGGTTGAGGAAGCTCCAGAAGAGACAGTGAGAATAAAATAGGCTTGTGATCAGAGAGAGGAAAATCAGAGATAACAATATCAGTGACATCAATCCCATAAGATAACACAAGGTCAAGTGTGTGGCCCTGAGTGTGGGTAGGGTTTTTGACCCACTGCAGTAGGTTAAAAGCATCTATTAAGTCAAGAAACTCCTGCAACAGGGAATTTGAATGACAGCAGACATGAATATTGAAGTCGCCCATCAAAAGGAAGCGATCATAGTTTGTGGCAATGTTGCCAATGAACTCAGTGAATTGCAGTATAAAATCCTTAGTGAAGAGTGGAGGGCGGTATATCAAGTTGTGTGAGGAGTAGAAGTCGTTTAATAAAAAGGTCTTATTCACCACGGAGCGGGCGTTTATTAGCGCCAACTTAGGTGGAGGAATAGACACGTGAGATGACGGCGCTTTTCTCAATGAGCACAGATTTCCGTGATTTACTCCGTTCCGCCGGGCAAGTCGGCCAACACTGCGGAGATCAACCTGAGTGGCATGACTCAGATGTAGAGGGAAAACAGGACGAAGACATCGGTAAACCGCGTCCCGCGGGTGCCATGCTACAGATCTGCGTCCAAACGAAATGTCAGCTTGTAAATAAGCTTTTAGTTTCGTCATGTAACCTCCGCGGCTACCTCGTTTCCTCCTTCGCTTCCTCCGCACGGTGTTTAGCGGCCACAGGCAGATATCGTGCAGGAAGATGGTTCGGGAAGGCTCGTACGATTTGTGAAGTGGGCTTTCTGTGAAAGTTCGCGAATGAATCCCCAACGGAGATGCGGATGTCTAGGAGAGCTTGACGGGCGTACACCAGTCGCGTACAGCAGGTAAAAGACACATCAGACAGAAAGAGAAGAAAACACGAGAGCTGCAGACGGCATGCCAAACACACAGGTGCCATCTTGCCTTGCAAAAAAAAGGAGGTTGAAATATAAACGGTGCTATTACCATCGGTGCTAGTCAGTTTTATAGGCTATTCATCAAAAGCAGCATAAGAAAGCTTGCTTACTGGCAGTCCAGTTCATATATATATATATATATATATATATATATATATATATATATATATATATATATATATATATATGTGCAAATGATCACAGACTGTGGAAACTTAACACTGGACTTCAAGCAACTTGGGCTATGAGCTTCTCCACCCTTCCTCCAGACTCTAGGACCTGCAGACATGCAGCATTCAAGTCAAGTCATGTCAAGTCATCTTTATTTATATAGCGCTTTAAACAAAAAAGATTGCGTCAAAGCAACTGAACAACATTAATTAGGAAAACAGTGTGTCAATAATGCAAAATGACAGTTAAAGGCAGTTCATAATTGAATTCAGTGATGTCATCATGCAGCTCAGTTCAGTTTAAATAGTATCTGTGCAATAATTTGCAATCAAGTCAACGATATTGCTGTAATGAAGTGTCCCCAACTAAGCAAGCCAGAGGCGACAGCGGCAAGGAACCAAAACTCCATCAGTGACAGAATGGTGACAGAAATATAACCTTGGGAGAAACCAGGCTCAGTTGGGGGGCCAGTTCTCCTCTGGCCAGACAAAACCAGCAGTTCAATTCCAGGCTGCAGCAAAGTCAGATTGTGCAGAAGAATCATCTGTTTCCTGTGGTCTTGTCCCGGTGGTCGTCTGAGACAAGGTCTTTACAGGGGATCTGTCTTTGGGGCTCTAGTCCTGGTCTCCGCTGTCTTTCAGGGCTGTAGAGGTCCTTTCTAGGTGCTGATCCACCATCTGGGCTGGATACATACTGGATCTGGGTGACTGCAGTGACCCTCTGGCTTGGATACAGACTGGATCTGGTGGCTGCGGTGACCTCGGAATAAGAGAGAAACAGACTAATATGAGCGTAGATGCCATTCTTCTAACGATGTAGCATGTACATCGGGTGTTATGGGAAGTGTTCCCGGTTCCGGTTTACCTAATTAATGCAGCCTAAAAATCCTTTAACGGATTTGGATATTAGAAGTGTATTAGTATGTTATGTGTAAGCCAGGTTATAGAGATGGGTCTTTAAACGGCAAGAGTGTGTCTGCCTCCCGAACAATGTTAGGTAGGTTATTCCAGAGTTTGGGCGCTAAATAGGAGAAGGATCTGCCGCACGCAGTTGACTTTGATATTCTAGGTATTATCAAATTGCCAGAGTTTTGAGAACAGAGCGGATGTGGAGGACTATAATGTAACAAGAGCTCATTCAAATACTGAGGTGCTAAACCATTCAGGGCTTTATAAGTAATAAGCAAGATTTTAAAATCTATACGATGTTTGATAGGGAGCCAGTGCAGTGTTGACAGGACCAGGCTAATATGATCATACTTCCTGGTTCTAGTAAGAACTCTAGCTGCTGCATTTTGGACTAACTGGAGTTTGTTTACTAAGCGTGCAGAACAACCAGCCAATAGAGCATTACAATAGTCTAACCTTGAGGTCATAAACGCATGGATTAACATTTCTGCATTTGACATTGAGAGCATAGGCCGTAATTTAGATATATTTTTGAGATGGAAAAATGCAGTTTTACAAATGCTAGAAACGTGGCTTTCTAAGGAAAGGTTGCTATCAAATACGCACACCTAGGTTCCTAATTGATGACGAAGAATTGACAGAGCAGCCATCAAGGCTTAGACAGCATTCTAGGTCATTACATGCAGAGCTTTTATGCCCTATAATTAACATATCTGTTTTTTCAGAATTTAGCAGTAAGAAATTACTCGTCATCCAGTTTTTTATATCAACTATGCATTCCGTTAGTTTTTCAAATTTGTATGTTTCGCCGGATCGCGAAGAAATATAGAGCTGAGTATCATCAGGATAACAGTGAAAGCTAACACCGTGTTTCCTGATGATATCTCCCAAGGGTAACATGTAAAGCGTGAAGAGTAACGGCCCTAGTACTGTGCCTTGCGGTACTCCATACTGCACTTGTGAACGATATGATACCTCTTCATTCACTGCTTTGAATTTATGGCGGTCATATAAGTACGATTTAAACCACGCTAATGCACTTCCATTAATGCCAACAAAGTGTTCTAGTCTATGCAAAAGAATAGTGTGGTCAATAGTGTCGAACGCAGTACTAAGATCCAATAGCACTAATAGAGAGATACAACCACGATCAGATGATAAGAGCAGGTCATTTGGTTCTCTAATTAGAGCAGTCTCAGTACTATGATACAGTCTAAATCCTGACTGGAAATCCTCACAGATGCCATTTTTCTCTAATAAGGAATATAATTGTGAGGATACTACCTTTTCTAGTATCTTGGAAAGAAAAGGGAGATTCGAAATCGGTCTACTGTATAATTAACTAGTTCTTTGGGGTCAAGTTGTGGTTTTTTGATGAGAGGCTTAATAACCGCCAGTTTGAAGGTTTTGGGGACATACCCTAATAAAAATGAGGAATTAATAATGGTCAGAAGAGGATCTATGACTTCTGGAAGCACGTCTTTTGGGAGCTTAGATGGAATAGGGTCTAACATACATGTTGTTGGTTTAGATGATTTAACAAGTTTATACAATTCTTCCTCTCCTATAGTAGAGAATGAGTGCACTGTCTGATGTGATACTGTAGCTGATGGCTGCATGGTTACAATTTTATCTCTAATAGTATCGACTTTAGAAGTAAAGTAGTTCATAAAGTCATTACTGCTGTGATGTTGAGAAATGTCAACACTTGTTGATGCTTTATTTTTCGTTAATTTAGCCACTGTATTGAATAAAGTACCTGGAGTTATGTTTGTTTTCTTCTAAAAGAGACGAAAAGTAATCAGATTTAGCAGTTTTTAATGCTTTTCTGTAAGATAGGTTACTTTCCCTCCAAGCAATACGAAATACCTCAAGTTTTGTTTTCCTCCAGCTGCGCTTCTTTTTCCGGGCTGCTCTCTTTAGGGGGCGAGTGTGCTCATTATACCACGGTGTCAGACTGTTTTCCTTAACCTTCCTTAAGCGTAAAGGAGCAACTGTATTTAAAATGCTAGAAAAGAGAGAGTCCATAGTTTCTGTTACATCATCAAGTTGTTCTGAGGTTTTGGATATGCTAATGAATTGGGATTACATCAGGAAGATTACTTACAAAGCAATCTTTTGTGGTAGAAGTGATGGTTCTACCATACTTGTAACAAGAAGTAGAATTTACAGTTTTAGCTATATGAAGTTTGCATAAAACTAAATAATGATATGAGATATCATCGCTTGGCTGCATAATTTCAACACCATCAACATCAATTCCATGTGACAGTATTAAATCTAGAGTATGATTTCGACAATGAGTAGGTCCTGAGACGTGTTGTCTAACCCCAGTAGAGTTCAGAATGTCTATAAGTGCTGATCCCAATGCATATTTTTCATTATCAATATGGATATTAAAATCACCAACAATTAAAACTTTATCTGCAGCCAGCACTAACTCGGATGTAAAATCAGCAAACTCTTTAATAAAGTCTGTATGGTGCCCTGGTGGCCTGTATACAGTAGCCAGTACAAACATCACAGGGGATTTATCATTAACATTTCTTTCTCTGGATAATGTTATATTAAGCACCAATACTTCAAACGAGTTATACTTGAAGCCTGCCCTCTGAGAAATCCTGAAAACATTGTTATAAATTGAAGCAACACCTCCCCCTTTACCTTTTGGACGTGGCTCATGTTTATAACAGTAATCTTGGGGTGTAGACTCATTTAAAATAATGTAATCATCAGGTTTTAGCCAGGATTCTGTCAAACAGAGTACATCTAGATTATGATCAGTGATCATATTATTTACAAAAAGTGCTTCCCTAGAAAGGGACCTGATATTCAGTAAGCCAAGCTTTATCATTTGTTTATCCATATTACATCTGTTTTTTATTTGTTGAACCTCAATTAAATTGTTGCTCTTAAATTGGTTTGGACGTTTTTTGTATTTTCTGGCCCGGGGAACAGACACAGTCTCTATAGTGTGATATCTAGGTGAAAGAGTCTCTATGTGCTGAGAATTAACTGACTTCTGTGACTGGAGGCGGCTAGCAGACGGTCGGTTTAGCCAGTCTGTCTGCTTCCTGACCTGGGCCCCAGTTAGTCAAGTATAAACTCTAAGTCTATGTGCCATATTTCTAGAAAGCAGAGCGGCACCACCCCAGGAGGGATGAAGACCATCTCTTTTCAACAGGTCAGGTCTGCCCCAAAAGCTTGTCCAATTGTCTATGAAACCTATGTTATTCTGCGGGAACCACTTAGACATCCAGCCATTGAGTGATGACAATCTGCTATGTATCTCATCACAACGGTAAGCAGGGAGGGGACCAGAGCATATTACAGTTTCTGACATCGTGCTTGCAAGTTTACACACCTCTTTAATGTTATTTTTAGTGATCTCTGACTGGCGAAGTCGAACATCATTAGCACCGGCGTGAATAACAATCTTACTGTATTTACGTTTAGCATTAGCCAGCACTTTTAAATTTGCTAAGATGTCAGGGGCTCTGGCTCCCGGTAAATATTGGACTATGGTGGCTGGTGTCTCTATTTTCACATTCCGTACAATAGAATCGCCAATAACTAGAGCACTTTCCTCAGGTTTCTCAGTGGGTGCTTCACTGAGTGGGGAGAAGCTGTTTAATATTTTGATCGGAACAGAAGAGTGGTGTTTAGACCCATGACTATGCCGCCTCACAGTCACCCAGTTGCCCTGCTGCAAAGGTGCTGTTACCGGAACCAAACAATGTACAGGACTCCCTGAGCTAGACGCATCCAAAGCCGTATCTAGAGCCCTCACATTCTTACTGTCCTCAATTAAAGTTTGGATGCGTGTCTCTAATTCTGAAATCTTCTCTGTCAGCCTAACTATTTCCCTGCATTTATCACATGTGAATCCCTCGTCACCGAGAGAGAGAAATAAACTATACATATGGCAAGCAGTGCAAATAACAATAGCAGGAGAAGCCATTACTCGCCGTGCTTGATGAAAGATTCTTACCACAGTTGTTTGATGAACTTGTGAAAACCGGAGAGAGAGAGTAGTGAGAGAGAGGAGAGGAGGAAAGAACACAGCGATAGGCACAAATGGAAACGCTAATGACAAGCTAACGAGTGCTAACGCGATGCAGGTGCACTGCACTCGCGAATTTAAAATAAAAGTGAACGATCAAATTAATCAGATTAGACTGATAGATAATATCAGAAATATGGTGGGAATTAAGTTATATTTTTCTGCATTTGAGAATTTAAGATTGATGTTAATGTTAAGATTATTCAGATTAGCAAAGCTACACGGAGCTATCACAAAACCAAACTATTCACACTGATAGCTGCTCATATAGTCAGTAATCACATGCTGATGGTCGGTCATACAGATGGTAATCTTACAGATGGCCGGCCATATAGTAAATTATCACACTCTATTGCCGTTCATATAGACCGCATCCACACTGATAGCTGTCATACAGACAGTAATCACATGCTGATGTGCGATCATACAGATGGTAATTATGCAGATTCCCCACAACACACACACACACATATATGAAAAATGTTAAAGAGGAAGAAAAAAAAGAATTATTTGTGCAAAAAGATGATTGCTAAATTACGCCCCCCTTCAGATTACAGGTGCGTCATGAGCCATCACGGGCAGTGTTGGGCAGTAATGCATTACTTAGTAATGCGTTACTGTAATTTGATAAATTGTTTAGTAACTGAGTAATTTAACGTGTTATAATTTTCAAAAAAAGTAATTAGAGTATAGTTACAAGCCGAGGTCTCTATACGTTACTGCCACGTTACATTGCTGACAGAATGCAGTGTTTTTTAATCTAGAGATTGTAAAAAGGATGTACTGTAACACACGCATTGTGTGTCAAGTGCCAGTGGATTAGAGACCTGCTCCAGCGAGACCCGACGTAACAGAGTGCAGTGCGGGACAAGACTTGATAGGCGAGTGTAGAGACTTGTGTGAGTGCGGGATTCGGGAGACTCCCGCAAAATAGAAGTATCTAAACTTACAATATCTAAAACAAATAAATTGTTATTCATCTATTGCACAAAAGCAACAAGAAATAATATAAACTATAAATGATTAATAGGTGCAACTTTCTATTTAGGCTATAACACGTGTTTGCAGCATTGGGCAATGCAGTACTGAAATTTGCGTGCTCACTAATCCTCTCATTATAACACATGAATTGTAGACATTATGAAAGATTCATTATGCATATATTTATTGTGTTATAACAGAGATTTGTGAGATTGCAATGAACTGAGATGTCTTTTAGAGATTATAAATGCAGTGCTCTTTACCGGCATTCTGTCATGCCAAACAATACACGTAGCAGCCGTTTGCTTTAGTTAAAAATAACAGTGTTCTGTGAATGTTGATGCTTTAATAACAAATATTTATCGGGAGCTTGTATGCTGGGATTTCATAAATTTCATGGCGAAAAAAAGTAACGTAACGAGTAATGTAACTAATTACTAATTACTTTTGAAATAAAGTAATCAGAACAGTAACGTGATTACTTTTAAAATTAGTAATCAGTAAACAGTAATTTGATTACATTTACAGAGTAACTTGCTCAACACTGGACACGAGAGAGCGCCAGAATTCAAATAAACAATATTCCGCATATCTTTGCCTCTTTTTTGTGGATTTGCCTCATTTTGTTTGTGACACTATGCTACAAAACCATATTGCTTTTTACTAACAAGATGTAGTTTTCTGAGCGTAAGTTATTCCATAACGGTTACAAACAATAACTGTGCCCGAAGAAATGAGACGTAAACAAAGGAATTACCATACATATTACAACGTTTTTCTTTCGTTGGACTAAAAGTGCTCTATGGGATGTTGTTCAGTGGACCCTTACCTTTCGAACTAAACCAGGATTTACAACAGTGGATGCGTTTATTACTCGTTATTATGATGAATCTGGTATGTACTGCATTTTGATTATGCATGTTTTGATGTGTACTGCTTACACAAATTTAGCAAATACATTCTTTATAAGCTTTCCATTGACAAACAGTGATCTATTATTGATGCTTGAGGCTTAGACCTTTAGAATGATATATAGTTTGTCAAGATTAATTATGTCCCTTTTTATGTAATCTATTCATAAACATTGACACGTGCAAACAAAGAGTGTTCAGTTTGCTGGTGTCCAGGTGTGGGTTAACAGCTTAATCACTAGACCTCAAACCATACATACAGATCCACAACAACAACAATAGTGTGAACCATTTGAAAAGAAAATTATTGATAGCACCCCAAATACAGAAGTATTTTAAACTAAAACATATATAGCAGCAGATAGGCCTCTGCATTCCCATGACAATACATAGGACAAGTGGTATGGAGAATCATAAGGCTGTAGACAACCCTTTGGCTACAGACAAGTGATAGACTCCAGCAGTGATAGCACAGGCCTCTCGCAGTCACAAACGCATCTCAAGGTGTTTAGTGAGAAACAGCACAACAGTCCCAGCTGGGCTGAATGAAAGCAACAGGCTTGCTCCCTGTGTGACTGGGTGAGAAGCGGTTGAGCAGCTTGGCTTGGGACCTTGGCCCGTTGTGATGTGTTGTTGTCAGATTTCCAGAGCTGTAGGGCAGAGGTATGTGTTCCTCAGCTGGGACAGGGTTTGGGTTACAGCATGGGAGCTGTCATGATTCAGTCTTTGATTTGATGTTAAACCTTGTCAAAAAGGAAATCAGAGAGTATTTCTGTCAATCATGATGATATCAGCTAAAAATGTCTTGCTTTCAGTTGGAACTCAGGTTTCCTTTCAAATGCTTTTATTGGATATGTGTACTGTTTGGTTAGAAGGCCTGTGATACTCAGCCAACACACCTAGTCATGCACTAGCCTTATGTTACATTCACTGAACATCTTATGCATGCTCGACTCAGAACAGTGTCAGGTTATCATGTAATTACTTCATCACATGGTACAATGGCTCTCAATTGTGGTCCTTCATATTTTGTCACTTATTGTCCAAGTGTTACAAAAAGGGCTATCCTTGTGGGAATATTTGGTCCCCACAATGTAACATAAACAAGTACACACACACATACACACACACAAAACTATTCATTTGTTTTTCTTATACATTTAGTCAAAAAAATAAATAAATAAATAAAAATAACCTCCATGCATAAAGCCACATAATAAGATTAGAACTGTCGATTTTCTGCTAGCGCTTAAAAAAAATGTGTGCAATACATGTGTCATGGTTCTGATCCTGTTCCCTGTCACTGGACTTCTCTTAAACAGTAGGGGTGTATCCCCGGTGTCCAGGCCAAATTCCCTCCATTGGCACTTGTCAATCATGACCTCCTAATAATCCCCATTCACCTGATTGGCTCTATTACTCTCTCTTCTCTCCACCTGTAGCTGGTGTGTGGTGAGCACACTGACCGTTGTCCTGTGGCTGCCATCGCATCATCCAGGTGGATGCTGCACACTGGTGGTGGTTGAGGAGAGATCCCCTCATATGATAGTAAAGTGCTTTGGGTGTAAAACAATACACAGTAGGATATTGAAAGGACATTGTGATGGCTTTTGACCGTTTTTGAGAAGTGATTCATTTGTCAAAAAAATTACTGTCAAAAACTGTCAGTTGTGTCTCACTATTCCTTTAATAACCAATTAGATATTTAAGGTGGACAATAAAACAGGTGAAAAAATTCCCATAGATTTACACTGAAGGATGTCCCCATGCCACATCTAGAGACCTGACCATTACAGTGATGCGAGGGTGGACTCCGGTTTAAGGCCAATTTATACTTCTGCGTCGAGTGTACACCGTAGTGTACGTTGTAGGCTACGCACGTAGGCGACGCCGTCGTGAGCATTTATACTTCTGCGTATGTCTGTTTTGCTCTGCAGTTACACCGCAGAAACGCTAGTTGACGCGAGCGGGTTCCACTGTGTTTACATTCCTCGATCCTTGCGGGCTTCTACGAACAATGGCGACTGAAAGAGAGCGGATCATGTTGGAGCTGGAGCTTATCGAGGTCCAAAAACTGTTAATTAATCGCTCGGTCACTTGGTCCATTTCCATGTTAGCTCTTCACTGAATTTCGGAATTTAAAAATGGCGGGCGGTCCAGAGTGCAGAAGATCATTCCGGAAATGCGTAGGAGGAAACGTGATACTACCAAGCCGACCAATCACAGATCTTGCAGTCCGCGTCGTCGCGACGCGTAGTTACATTTTTGAGGAGGTGCGCGTCAGGGTACGGGCGAAGGGTACGACGTAGTATAAATTGGCCTTTAGCAATGGCCAACAAGCATTTTTTTTTCTATATGAAACATTAAAGTTTATTTATTAAAAAAACTATTACAGTTATAATGTATTTTATGCCTACATGCACGTTTTTTACATTCATGCCTACTCTTTGATTTAGCATAGGCTGAGTTATCTGACTGCTGGCAATTGGGTTAAACTCATGACTAGCACTGCTGATTTGAATTACGCTGCTGTTTCCACCCCTGCTTCCCTTTTCACACAAACCCCTTTCCTGTGTCACCCCTCGCCCTTCTTAGTGTGCCCTCTTTTGTGGCATCGGTGTGTGTCTGAGTAATTATGCTCAAGCCGGGACAAAATGCGCATGGCACCACACATTAGCATAATGATTTACGAGGGAGGTTATGCAAGGCAAAGCAGGGTGGAAATTAGTTGCTTCAGGCAACTGGCAGCAACATCATTATGTTATGCAAAAGATGCTTGATGATAATGCCTTAATAAATATGCTGCATTTAGATTTATACACACAGTGTTATCACAGGAATAAATGCAAATATAAAAAATATTTTAAAAGTCCTTCTTCAGAATTAACTTTGCGTGTATGGAGTATAATAGCCTTTCTAAAGAGCGCCAAACCCTTTTTCGATTTTGATTTCATGGACCCAGCGGCATTCTTTTATTATGTTCTGTAATCTTCCTATCTAAGATCCTGCTGTCTGGTTGGAAATAGATAATTCTGAACCGAGAACTGATTTCAGCTTGAAATATCACTACATAGAGCATGCACAAGAATATCTTGCAGCTGCAGACAGTTTCAGGAGCAGAAGCTGCACACCAAATTCAGAAAAATTTCAAAATATTGGAAAATCTCTAGCATAATGGAAGTACTAAAACTTCATAAATAATTTCAAGTTCAAGTTGAGCTTTGTCATTCCGCTACATGTGTGGACATACAGTGGAACGAAATGTCGTGTCTCACAGGACCACAGTGCTACATAAATACAGACATACAACAATGAAGACAGTATAAACCTATACACAACTAAACTACAGATTTTGACTATAAATATACTATATATAAAAGTTTACCTATACATAAGCTAAAAAATACAGACTATATGAATGCTTTACATAATACTATACACAACTAACCTACTGACAGATTTTGACTTTAAATACTATATACAAATGTCTACCTATACATAAACTATAAAAAAATAATAAAAAATACAAACTATACAAATGCTACACATAAACACTGTACCTATAAACAACTAACCTACTGACAGATTTGGAAAATGAATATACTATATATAAATGTTTACCTATACATAGACTGAAAAAGAAAAATATATAGACTATACGAATGCTTCACATAATACTGTACATGTGATAAGAGGCAGGCTGGGGAACAGTGCAAGATGACACCATCTTGCACTGTAATAACATCAGCAAAGCTGACATTTAAATTTAAAATGAAGCAACCATTAGTATTGAGTCCTTCCAAAAGGCTAAGTCTGAGCTATTTTTGGCATCCTCGTTCAAAATAGCCATGTGATATTCTTGCCGATTGCATTACTGTGTAGATTGATGTAACTGACAACTTTGCCAAATGCTGAGTTTATCCCTTGTGTGTTCTTTCACGTGAAGGAACTGTAAGATTCCTTATTGAGATGGCCTGTGTTGTGGGGAATTTCTTTCTATTTTCCAGGTTTTTAACATAGTCCTAATCAGAGGTGAACCAAGTTGAAGTGGGGGCCCCAGGCAAAATTAATAGACGAGGTCCTTCTAAAAGATTTTGTTAATATATCTTTGCTACCTAGATATATATTCATACAGCAAACAAAAAGTAGTTAAAACACATATAATAGAGAATACATTTATTTTTTAAAAACAAAATGCTTGTTTTCTAGATTACAAAACCTCTTATAGGAAGTTAAAATCAATCATTGCCAAAAAAAAATTAAGAACGCAAAGAACAAATATTACCAGCATGAGATGTAGGATCTGCGATGCTTCAAGCCAAAGCAATGGTTTAAGTCAGTTAAGAATTTAATGGGGATGGAAGGAGATAGTGACATGGTGTCTCAGGATCAAAACATCATGCAACGTGAGTGTGACACTCTGGCTAGGCACTTTGCTTCTGTGTGGAATTGTGCTAGCCATATTTCTTTGTCTGAGGAAGAAGTTAACTGCAAGTTGTCAAATAGTAGTGTACCTCCTCTGAGTATTGGACAAGTTAAGACTAGACTACGACTGCATTCCTCCCTGGGTGCTAAAGACTTTTCATGAAGAGTTGGCACCAGTGTTATGTGACATCTTCAATACATGCATCCAGCATAACATTTTTCCAAAACAATGGAAGGAGGCTATAGTCAAAGATGTTCCTAAAAAAGCAAAGCCTAGTTTTCCAGCAGATTATCGCCAGATCTCACTACTCAGCTGTGTTGGAAAAGTGTTTGGAGGAATCCTCAGAGATGCCATTCTGGAGGATACAGTTACTAAGATCAAACTATCACAACACGGCTTTTGAGGAACAGATCAACTGACACTGCCTTGATTCAAATTCTGCAGCAAATTCTGCAGCACTGCCATTAACAGCTCCCCCAAAATGGATATTAATCACCTTAAAAATGGTGCTCACAAGCCTTAGCTACAGCAAATGCTTTCACTATGTCCTCCATATCCAAAGACCTTCATCTGTTCCGTTCAATTAAAATTAGTGCCAGTGCTGACGGCCTCTCTTGGTTCATTGTTGACCTGTGGTATGTTATTAGCTTTACTAGTTTTATTAGTTGACAACTAATTATGTTAACTCAATTAATTTAGAGGAGCTAAATAAATAATGTCAACGAAGTACATGTAATGATATTTATTTATATTGGTTTGTGGGCTCCCCATTGGCAACAGGACAGTACCGAAACATTCTAAAATGCTTAATGTGAAAAACGGAATAAGACAGTTTTTAAAAAAAACAAATTCACTAAACACATTATTAATAAAGCATGTACAGGCAAGCAGATGAGCCCAGAATATGAACAGAACTCGTTTAATTAAGCATTAAGTGTTTTCCTCCCTTAAGAAACCATTATAAGGAAAATGCGGGGCTTAATGCATTAAGACAGTGTTTCTAAAAGACCAAACTCACTTTGGTCTTTTAAAAACACTGTTTTAACACATTAGACCACGTTAAGCATTTTTCACCTTGAGCGTTTTAGAATGTCCTTACCTAAACTTGCCAAGTGGTGACTCAGGTGATGGGCGTGTCTATCCTGGTTCCACCTATTCTATTGCTGTCAGGATAGTCACTGGAGGCAGAGGTAAGTGAATTCAACACAATGTTTATTTCTCTCAAGAATAAGTGCAAGGTGAGTAGAAGGTGATTTCAGGTGCGGATTCTGTGCAGATCACTCGGTGAGAGGTGGGATCCAGGTGAGTACGTCCATAGACGAGAGGTCAATGCCACACAATCCTGGATTACTAATGCTTGTCCTTTTCCTTCCTTATTAGGAGAGGAACTGTCCAGCGAGCTTGCTGGGAACACAGGAGATACCAGAGATTGAAGGGGAATCAGGTAACTGGGATGGATCGGGAATCCTGGAGACAGCAGAACAATGACACAGAGGTTAGATTTTCAAAAGTATTTACACGTTACGTCGTGGAGCTCTTCAGATGTGAGGCAAGCTAGGGACAGAAACATGAGGTCTGTTCCTGTTGGAGGCTTGACGGTGAACTGGGGCTGAGGTGAGTGTTTTATAGTGCCTTGATGAGATTGTTGATGATGACCAGGTGAGGGTGATTAATACTCAGGGGAACGTGAACGTTGTGGATTGGCTGGGACCGGGCCTGCCTGGTCCCTGACAATTGCAGCCTATATTAATACCTGCTAAACACTACATAATACATGCTGCTGTTAAAGTGCAACCCTAGCTAACCTGTTTCCCAGTAACCCTGTTAGTAATTGGACTATTACCAGTAATTCATCTTGCAAATAATTAAACAAAAATAAGATGGAATTAACAATGAAAACATTTGTTTGTCATATATATTTATCCTTAAATCAAAATTATCTCCATCATTTACCGCTGTCATATTTCCTCTTGTCCTCCTCTTCTTGCTTTTTTCCGTTTCTGGCTGCCAGACGGATAAGTCCTCTTTATGTTTAAATTAGCAAATGCACGAGTTAGCATGCCAGTTTGAAAACGCCAGCTGACGCATCACGAGGAAAAAGCAAGCACATCCAGCGTAATGTGAGAGGGGGCTCCCTGGGGGGGATGCAGATATATTGCTCCATGTTAGATTAATAATGACATTTCCGATTGTTCAAATGATCCGCCTCAAAATGCAGGGCCCCAGGCAATTGCGTGCCTTGCCTGCCCTATTGCTACACTTCTGTTCCTAATGTTTTTTTTTTTAAAGTTTTTTTTTTTTTTTTTTTTGTGAACCTTTTCTTTTCAGAACACATGTGACTTTTCAGTGTTTATATTGTCTTGTCATGTCCTCTAAGTTAATTTTTTTTTATGGTTCAGTTTGTATCACGTTCTGTGATAAACAAATAAAAACCTCCATAGAGAACACTATCAAACCATTTGGTAACACTTTATAACAACTTTCATTAATAAATCATTAACTTTGTCACGATGCACACATGAGGAACACAGGAATGAAGGAGTGAGAAGACGAGAAGTAAAAAAAATCAAAAAGTGTTTTATTAACAATGGAACACTGGGGATCACAGGACTGGAGACATCAGGAGAACAGAACGACGATTAACAGCTGACAAAGGAACTCAAAACAGGGAACACTATTTAAACATATGACAGGATAATGGGATGACAAGACACACCTGGGATCAATGGAAATTAAACGGGATAAATTAAATGGCAGAGTAACCTCCGAGGCTGCAGCCCCCGCCTCGGCCTCTACGGCTGGAGCCCTACTAACCCTCCCCCCACCAAAAAAATACTTGGGGACACTTACGGGTTCTGAGGCCCTCTGTGGGCCATGACAGGGGACTGGAGCCCTCCCTGGGCTTAACTGGGGATCTGGAGCCCTACCTGGGCTAAACAGGGAATCAGGAGCCCTTCCTGGGCTCGACAGGGGATCAGGAGCTCTTCCTAGGCTTGACGGGGGATCAGGAGCCCTCCCTGGGCTTGACGGGGGATCAGGAGCCCTCCGTGGGCTTAGCTCTGGTGCAAGAGCTGACTGCCTTCTCCTCCTTAGCTTCCTCTTCTGGCTCGTGGTGAAAGGCATGGTAGGCAGGCTAGAATGCTGAATGGCCACCGAGCTTGCCATAGAAGAGGCCAGCGAACATTACTCAACGCGGCCAGAAATCTTAACACCTGGGTTGCCAGTAGGCTTGTCTTCGGCATGGCCAGCGGGCTGGAGTGAGCCACAGTTGGCGGGCTTGACAACGGCACAGTCAGCAGACTTTGGTGCGGCCATGAACTTGACTTCTGAACTTCTGGTGGGCTTGTCTTCGGCGCAGCCAGCGGGCTGGAATGAGCTGTGGCTGGTGGGCATGACAACGGCGTGGCCAGCACGCTTCACAGCAGGGCGGTTTCTCAAACCGCAGGGAACTCACAGGGGGAAAAAGGAAAACAAATGACTGCTCAAAAACAAAAACAAAACAGAGGAGAAGGAGCGCCGCTTACTGTTTTGGTCGGCTGTTCTGTCATGATGCACTCACGAGGAACACAGGAATGAAGAAGCGAGGTGATGAGAAGTAAATAAATCAAAAAGGGTTTTATTATCAACGGAACGCTGGGGATCACAGGACTGGAGAGATCAGGAGAACAGAATGACGTATAACAGCTGACCAATGAACTCAAAATAGGGAACACTATTTAAGCACATGAAAGGATAATGGGATGACAAGACACACCTTGGATCAATGGAAATTAAAAGGGGGACACCTGGAATCAAATTAACACAAACAACGGGAGACAGAAACTGGGTCATGGAGCACATGGGGAGCAAAAACACATACAAAATGGGACAGAGTCTGACAATTATATAATGCTTAATGGATCATTACTTTATATATTCAAAAAGTTAGAAATGTGAGATAATGAGCTTGTTAATGTTTGCTATTTAACTTATTAAATATTAGATAATGTAAAAAAAACCTCATTATTTCATATAAGTTAAAATACAAATGTAATTAAACTTAATTCATATGATGCATCTATTGAAAATCTACAAATGATTTTAATAGATGTTATAAAATAATTAAAAGCTTGTGTTAATGCACAACACTTTTGCTGCTATTGAGGTGTGATATAGATAAGATTAGGGACAGGTTTGGTGGTATGGATAGGTTTAAGGGTTGGTTAAAGAGTCAACAGTGTACAGGGGTCAGTTTAATTGTTATTAGAGAACACAGTTCAATCTGTTTATATTATATTGTTTTATATATGATCACATATATTTTCCTTTAAAAAATGATTTGTTTCCTCCATTTTATTTATGATTCAAGGAATATCCTGTTTAATGATATACTGAAGAGTAGTATACTAATGTGAACGTTGAGGCAATACAAGAATTATTATTATTATTTTTTGCACCAAAATTAAAATCTGTTAGGCTATGTCTTTAGCAAGCATTTAGCTAAACGTGGCCAGCCACCCTTTACACAAACCTTGTAACATTAGTTAAAAGTCCAGTGCCTATAAAGATACTAAATGATTAGTAATTGTTTATAAACATTTACAAATGATGAATAGTTTCATCTTTAGATTGGCTACAGCAGAAACATGAACAAATGATTAATAAATGATAAGTAAAGATGTGTGAATAGGGTAAATTTAGGTCTTTTGGGACACTTTTTGCCATTGAGATGACTGCTCATTAAGGTATTAATAATTAGTAAACATTTATACACATTTGCAAATGATGAATAATTTCCACTTAAAATTGGGTACTGCAAAAACATGAACAAATAATTAATTGATTATTTGTTAAGATGTGTAAATAGAGGTCTACACAACAAACAAAGACCAACAAATGAAGATCATATGAACTGAAAGTTTACTGACATTTGTAAGCATTTCAATGTACAATAAATAATCATATGTTAAACATTAGGTAATATTTAGTAAGTTCATTAGTAAACATTAACAAGAACATTATCTCATATTTCTAGCTATGTGAATACATACAGTATATATATTAGCTAACGATCTGTTAAGCTATATAATGTCCGTTAATGATTTATAAATGAAATTTATTATAAAGTGTTATCGACCATTTAAACAGATTTAGTAAAACAATAAACAAAAGACTTTTACAATGCAGAAAAGTATGAAAAGTTTTTCTCTTTGTAAACAAAAAGGACATTCTTGATTAACTGAAAGAAATGCATTAACAGCTATAGTTCCGTGTAAAACTCTCCATTGTAAGTTCTCACTTAATTGTAAGACATTACGCCATGGTGTATCTATTTTTCCATCAAAACTATTCTTACTGAGAGCTTTAAAACACAACATATATGCATCTCTTTACTAGATGCTTTCTCTTTCCATAACAAAACTAAATTATTACACCTTAAAAAAAAATTACACATTTCAAGATCAGGTATTAAACACAAATTTTGATTAAATTAATAATAATAATAATAATAATAATAATAATAATAATAATAATAATAATAATAATAATAATAATGCATTGTTTTTATAGGCGCCATTCTTGACACTCAAGGTCACCATACATCATAAACAAACAATCACAATATTTAAGTAAAAAAAAGTCCTTCATCATTACAATTCTTCTTTGGAAATGGTCTCTTTCCACGTAGTCAACAGCTGAGTTCGTGTTGACCTCAGCTTCAACTTTTCTCCCATTGCTTCAGTATTAGATAAATCAGGTCCAGCTATATGAATTACACTTCCGAGAGCAGTGCCATTAGACTTAAGGCAAATTTACATTTTATTAAAATAAATATTTACTAAATATTAAAAATGCAGCTAACGTAGTTCTACACAGGAAAATAAACAAAGGTAACTGTTCTCTTTCATTCTTGTTCTTTGATTGGTAAAAGTTTAACAAGCGTCGAGGGGTCTGGTCTTTTTTATGTTATCTGACTAAAAACTGTTCATACTTTGAACTATTATTTTTACTACAGTATTTATAAAAAAATTTTTAGAGTGCCTTAAAAATAATTATCACTACACTGGTAAAATAGCTTATACTGATTTTCTCATCCTCCAAATTATACTTATCAATCATATTTTTTATTATCATTATCATTCAAAAAATGAATACATTTGATTATAAATCATAAATATATTTATAACAGCAACAGTAGTGTTTACAACAGCAAAACCACCATACACTGTAAACTCAATAATAATAATAATAATAATAATAATAATAATAATAATAATAATAATAATATAATTCAGTTTCTAATTCCAGAGTAATTAAGAGGTGCAAAGAAAAAGAAAAAAACTTTTAAAATGGTCTTTTCTGTTCATTGTTTCTTTTTCAAAACTGCGTCACGGCATTTGCTCCAAAGCTCTCTGCACGGTCCTGAGTACTGAGCGATAATATAGTTAAAACAAACAAACAAACAAACAAAACATATTTTGTGATCTGAGGAGCATTTCACAGAAAGCAGCCACACATGATTCTGTTGAGTTTATGAATGCAATGGTCAGTCAGAAGTGTTAACTTACCAATCTTTCTATAGTCAAGTCAAGTCACCTTTATTTATATAGCCCTTTAAACAAAAAAGATTGCGTCAAAGCAACTGAACAACATTAATTAGGAAAACAGTGTGTCAATAATGCAAAATGACAGTTGAAGGCAGTTCATCATTGAATTCAGTGACGTCATCATGCAGCTCAGTTCAGTTTAAATAGTATCTGTG
Organism: Cyprinus carpio; assembly: GCF_018340385.1. Lineage (NCBI taxonomy): Eukaryota > Metazoa > Chordata > Actinopteri > Cypriniformes > Cyprinidae > Cyprinus > Cyprinus carpio. Next base: position 1,790,798 of record NC_056582.1, on the reverse strand, counting down.
CAATAATTTGCAATCAAGTCAACGATATCGTTGTAAATGAAGTGTCCCCAACTAAGCAAGCCAGAGGCGACAGCAGCAAGGAACCAAAACTCCATTGGTGACAGAATGGAGAAAAAACCTTCCAGTTCTCCTCTGACTAGACGAAACCAGCAGTTCAATTCCAGGCTGCAGCAAAGTCAGATTGTGCAGAAGAATCATCTGTTTCCTATGGTCTTGTCCCGGTGGTCGTCTGAGACAAGTTCTTTACAGGGGATCTGTCTCTGGGGCTCTAGTTGTCCTGGTCTCTGCTGTCTTTCAGGGCTGTAGAGGTCCTTTCTAGGTGCTGATCCACCATCTGGGCTGGATACATACTGGATCTGGGTGACTGCAGTGACCCTCTGACTTGTAAACAGACTGGACCTGGTGGCTACGGTGACCTCGGAATAAGAGAGAAACAGACTAATATTAGCGTAGATGCCATTCTTCTAATGATGTAGCAAGTACATCGGGTGTTATGGGAAGTGTTCCCAGTTGCGGTTTACCTAATTAATGCAGCCTAAAAATCCTTTAACGGATTTGTATATTAGAAGTGTATTAGTATGTTATGTGTAAGCCAGGTTAAAGAGATGGGTTTTTAATCTAGATTTAAACTGCAAGAGTGTGTCTGCCTCCCGAACAATGTTAGGTAGGTTATTCCAGAGTTTGGGCGCTAAATAGGAGAAGGATATGCCGCCCGCAGTTGACTTTGATATTCTAGGTATTATCAAATTGCCAGAGTTTTGAGAACGCAGCAGACGTGGAGGACTATAATGTAACAAGAGCTCGTTCAAATACTGAAGTGCTAAACCATTCGGGGCTTTTTAAGTAATAAGCAAGATTTTAAAATCTATACGATGTTTGATAGGGAGCCAGTGCAGTGTTGACAGAAAAGGGCTAATATGATCATACTTCCTGGTTCTAGTAAGAACTCTAGCTGCTGCATTTTGGACTAACTGGAGTTTGTTTACTAAGCGTGCAGAACAACCAGCCAATAGAGCATTACAATAATCTAACCTTGAGGTCATAAACACATGGATTAACATTTCTGCATTTGACATTGAGAGCATAGGCCGTAATTTAGATATATTTTTGAGATGGAAAAATGCAGTTTTACAAATGCTAGAAACGTGGCTTTCTAAGACATCCAGCCATTGAGTGATGACAATCTGCTATGTATCTCATCATTACGGTAAGCAGGGAGGGGACCAGAGCATATTACAGTGTCTGACATCATGCTTGCAAGTTCACACACCTTTTTAATGTTATTTTTAGTGATCTCCGACTGGCGAAGTAGAACATCATTAGCGCCAGCGTGAATAACAATCTTACTATATTAACGTTTAGCATTAGCCAGCACTTTTAAGTTTGCTAAGATGTCAGGCGCTCTGGCTCTGGGTAAACATTGGACTATGGTGGCTGGTGTCTCTCTTTTCACGTTCCGTACAATAGAATCACCAACAACTAGAGCACTTTCATCAGGTTTCTCAGTGGGTGCATCACTGAGTGGGGAGAACCTGTTTAATATTTTGATCGGAACAGAAGAGTGGTGTTTAGAACCCGCGACTATGCTGCCTCACAGTCACCCAGTTGCCCTGCTGCAAAGGCCCTGTTACCGGAACCGAACAATGTACAGGACTCCCTGAGCTAGACGCATCCAAAGCCGTATCTAGAGCCCTCACATTCTTACTGTCCTCAATTAAAGTTTGGATGCGTGTCTCTAATTCTGAAATCTTCTCTGTCAGCCTAACTATTTCCCTGCATTTATCACATGTGAATCCCTCGTCACCGACAGAGATAGATAAACTATACATGTGGCAAGCAGTGCAAATAACAATAGCAGGAGAAGCCATTACTCACCATGCTATAGACCCTTGAACTTGATATACAGTATGTGATATATAGAGTGTGTCACCTTTGTCCCACTTTGGGGCAGCCTTTGTCAGCCATGTTCCATTGAGTGTTAAATATAGGCTAACACTGGATTTACTGTGGTCTGAATTCAAATTTAATCATTTTGACTGTACATCTGGTAACAACATGATTTTTTTTTCTAAAACAAATCATAATGCAAACTCTGATCCATCTGTGTAAGCGATAATGTTTGTTCATTTTGTATGTACATGTTTTTTTATATATATATATAATATATCTATATATATATATATATATATATATATATATATATATATATATATATTATATATATATATATATATATATATATATATATATATATATATATATATATATATATATATATATATATATATATATATATATGCACTCACACCAACACTTTTATTAGGTACACCTGTTCAATTGCTTGGTAACACAAATTGCTAATCAGCCAATCACATGGCAATAACTCAATGCATTTAGGCTTCTAGATGTGGTGAAGACGACTTGCTGAAGTTCAAACCGAGCATCAGAATGGGGAAGAAAGGGGATTTAAGTGACTTTGAATGTGGGATGGTTGTTAGTGCCAGACGGGCTAGTCTGAGTGTTTCAAAAACTGCTGATCTACTGGGATTTTCACACACAACCATCTCTAAAGAAAAAGAAAAAAGAGAGAGAGAGACATTTACTTCATTCCTGAATCAATCAGCCTTTTGAATGAATCTAATGAAAGAATGACTTATTGACTTATTCATACAGACATTTACCACCACCTACTGGCAGTTTAGTTTCATAAAAAGTATAGTTTGGCTAAAAATTAAACTGTTTCATTGTATGAACAACAAATATGGAGTTTCTCAAATGATCTTCTTTTGAAAATATAACAACTTTTAATTTAAGTTAACTTAAAAAAATCTTCCCATAAACTATACATTTTGTATGCATAAAATATCAATTTAATATAGATATATCTTTATTCAAGTAACAAAAGTTAATCAGTGAGTGAACAGTGAGTGATTTCTCTTTTCCTTTTGTTCTTTGATTTACATCAGTGCTTCTCAATTCCAGTCCTCATGTGCCACCGCTCTTTACATTTTGTATCTCTTTATCATTTCAGACTTCTGTTCTATTCGACAGTAAGTGCCCTGCGAAAGTGATTATCAGAGGATATTCCATTATGAATTCAGTTCGAAGGAAGCGTATTTGTTCCATTCAAATGACATAAAAGTGTGTGAGACTTGAATTTAAATTGTATTTATTTACAGAGGTATATTATGTAACACTTCACACTTCTGTAGTAAGTTCTGTCTGTGTGTGAATATGCTGCAGGCCGTAGTGTAGTGCAAATCTGTGAATTAATGTTTCAAAGTGAAATAAACTTCAACGGATTTTCCGTGCTCAGGAGTAGGGAGCAATGAACACTGGGTAGGGACCCTGTCAGTTGGAACAGTTCATATATAGAGATCTCTTCTAATGAGCTGGTTATCTGAATCAGGTGTGTTAAACAAGAGAGACATGCAAAATATGCAGAGCAGTAATACGTGAGGACTGGAATTGAGAACCATCTCAATTCCATCAACTGACAGACTGCAGCAAGTTTCACTGTAAAGCAGCACTGTCTCTTTAAAACCTGACGCACATGACGCAGATCGGACACACATCCAATTTTCTCCCAACTCTTTAAGATCATTTAGGACTTTTTAAACTCATTAAAGACTGTGAAGTCCCCACCAAAAATGGGCATTTTGACAATTTTGTGTTTTTGTCTGTTGAAGCGCACAAGAGAACTACTGGCACACTGTCTGAAGTGGCTTTCTGTGCTCGTCCACATGTCAGATTCTTATTAAGTTATTATTATTGATACTCCTATATGATGACTACTCCTGACACACCTCAGGAAACATCACATTTTTAACCATTTTGTTAACTGTCCCTTTGAGCCACCTGGTCATAATTTTACAAAGACTGTCAAATGTGACTGGTTTGAATTTACCAGCAATGAGCATTTTGGTTGACTAAGCTGATGCTCATAGCTACTCAAATGACTTTGCCTTCATTGTTATATAACATTGTATGACACACTTCATTTGGCACGTATAGCTAAGTGTCTCATATTCTATGCCACTACTACCATGTCTGTGCTCATATTAACAAGCCCTTTGTGAATTTCTGGGAGCTCTTGAAGAACCATTAGTCTAATTGAAATGCTAACATATTGCATACATTGCCTTAAGCAATAAGTGAACTCAAACATTAGAAGAACTGTTTTAAAAATCAATAAATGTGTTCCTTGATGAAAAACACTAATGAAGTAAACAATTAATAATATTTGTGAAAATGAGAAGTACAAATGGAAAGTCCCACTTGACTAACATTAAGAGTCGAACAAGGCTGCTTTCTGGTTTGAAGATTTTAATGTCATACATGGTTAAACTCATGTTTGGGGCATAAGATCACAAAGTAATTGCTTTGTAAATTTAATTTCCACATGATGGTTCATTAAGACAATCATTTAGGAATTCATAATGCAAACATTTTTAAAACCTCAACCCCCATGGATGAGACAGAGGGTGAAAGAATGTTGGTTTGGGAGAAGGGTTTCTTTGGCTCTTAAATGGAGAGATTGAGAATTAAAGTCAACTCTTTCAGCTATACCAGGGGTGGCGAACGTCGGTCCTGGAGAGCTGCAGCCCTGCAGAGTTTTGCTTCAACCCTAATCAAACACACCTCAAAAAGCTAATCAAGGTCTGAATGGTTACTAGGAAGCTACAAGCAGGTGAGTTTTAATTAGGGTTGGAGCTGAACCCTAAGTTGCCAACCCTGAGCTATACAGTCTCTGGAAAGGGTACAGTCCTTAAGAATTTTTTTTTTTTTTTTTTTTGTGAGAATGTCCCCTCAAAGTGCACTGCCATGTTCCTGAAGTTTTCATAGCCACAGGATTATGGGGACACTTTGATGTTTAAAGGGGTCATATGGCGTTGCTAAAAAAGAGCTTTATTTTGTGTATTTGGTGTAATGTAATGTATTTATGCAGTTTAAGGTAAAAAAAAACACATTATTTTCCACATACTGTACATCATTGTTGCTCTTCTATGCCCCGCCTTTCTGAAACACCTTGATTTTTACAAAGCACATCATTTTGAAATGCGAGGTGTGCTCTGATTGGCCAGCTATCCAGTGCATTGTGATTGGCCGAATGACTCAAGAGTGTGACGGAAATGTTACACCCCTTACCAAACTGTGATTTCGTGTCCCGGATTGAAGGGACAAAATTAATGAAAAACCTTTACAATTGAGTCATTTGTTGCATCCAGTAGGGACATAATTACTAATTATAATGACTGACTTATACTGTCTTTTTAGGCACTGCATTGCATATCGCGCCACGTAAACATAAAACCATGTGTGCATTTGTGATCTGAGAACGGACAAACACCAAGTAACAAGTAAACATAAAATGCGCCACACACACTCGAATTTTTGGGTTGAATTGTTCTGGAATTGTTGTAAATGTCCTCTTTTGGAAGGCCAAACAAAGTAGTTTCGCTTTCACAATGAAACACATAGAATCTCCATGACATGGCAGTGGCAAAAATACTATAGCAGGAATCAAAGTTACGCAGTATTTCTTTGCCTAAACATTTTTGGGTGGTTTTATGCAAATCATCACACACAGTGATGTAGACATGTGGTGGTGTGTTTAAACAAGGTATTTTAAGAGGGCATAGACGAGTCTTGAAGGGGTCATAAGATGCTGCTAAAAAGAACATTATTTTGTGTATTTGGTGTAATGCAATGTGTTTATGCGGTTCACAAAACATTATTTTCCACATACTGTACATTATTGTTTCTCCTCTATGCCCCGCCTTTCTGAAATGCATCAATTTTTGCAAAGCTCATAGTTCTGAAAAGCGAGGTGTATGCTGATTGGCCAGCTATCCAGTGTGTTGTGATTGGCTGAATACCTCAAGCGTGTGACGGAAATGTTACGCCCCTTAACACAGTGGTTCCCAATCCCAGTCCTCGCGCCCTGTAGCTCTGCATATTTTGCATGTCTCTCTAAGTTAACACACCTGATTCATATAACCAGCTTGTTAGAAGAGAGCTACGTGAATGAACTGCATTCCGATTGATATGATCCCTGTACCATGTTCATTGCTCCTGTAGGATTACAAATTTATAAAATGTTAAATCTAGGTTCCAATGTAATAGCATATAAACTGAAAACATTTTGAGGTACATTTTGAGGTAAAAAAGGATCAAATTAGGAAGCCCAGGTGTCTGAGATAATGACATTTTGTCTTTGTTCTATTCCTTGCCATTTGGCTTTTTAAGCTCAAGGCACAGCTGTGCCTTTTGTCTCTATGATAATGTGAAGGTATGGGCGATACCATCAGGCACCTCTGCATTTGAATGACACTGATATGCTGATGAGATCAAAGCTGGGAGTTTTCCAGTGTCCGGCTGATCCCTGTATTGCATTTGCTTGCTTTGTTTAAATTGTCTCCACCTCTATGTATCCCTCGCCCTTGAAATGTATATAAACTCCAAAGTATCACTGCTTTGGTTAGACTTTTGAAGACTGCAGTGCTAAGCAGAGTGTTCTCAATAAAGAATTCTGCTGAAGATTACCCAAGAGTCTCCTGGTCTTCACTTCTGAGTTTCCAACACTCCCTACTCCCACAGCACGGGAAACCTTTGAAGTTTACTCCGCTTCCGAACATTCATGGATTTGCGCTGCTGTCTGCAGCGTCTTCACACACAGACAAGTGTGACATCATATACCTCTGTAAATAAATACAATTTAAATTCACGTCTCGCACACATTAATGCCTTTTGAATGGAACATATACACTTGTTTCGAACTGGAATCATGGCGGAATATCCAGTGATGTGCACTTCACAGGGCACTTATGTTTGAATAGAACAAACGTCGTAGATAAGAGGACTGGGATTGGGAAACGCTGCCTTACCATACTCTGATGCTGTATCCCAGCATGACAAGACAAAAACAATATAACCCATTATAAACTAGGCATTTGTTGCATCCAGTGGGGATATAATTACTGATTATAATAACTTATACTCTCTTCTTACGCGTTGCGTATCGCACCACGTAAACATTAAACCATGTCTGCATTTGTAATCAGAGAAACAACAAACGCTACTCTACACTGCTTAAATCTTGTGTTTGAATCATCAGTGGCAAACTACTTACAGACTGTGAGTAAGCGCCAGACTGTCATTGCAAAGTTGTAACTGCCCTATTTATAGAAACAGATACCAGCATTGTAGGCTAGTCTCACAGGAAACAGCCCTCATCCTCCATAAAATGCACTGCACGCATCTGAATATTTGGGCTGAATACAATAGTGTTATAAATACAACTGATTTCTAGTTGTGTCCTCTTTTGGAAGGCAAAACAAAGTAGCTTTGCTTTTACAATGAAACACACAGCGTCTCCACAGCATGACAATAAAAGTTACGCCTTCTTTCTTTGGGTGAACATTTGGGTGGTATTATGTAAATCTTCCCAAATCATGACGTAGACATGAGGGGGCATGTTAGAATTAGCTGTTTTAGGAGGGCGTAAGCAAGTCTTAACTTTTATAAAGAATATATTTTTGGATTTGAGACTTTAGTCTTTGCAGCTTTACAGATCTTCTTTATGCACCAAGAGCTTGTAACATTCCAAAGAGAAAGAAAAATTTGAAATTGCATCATATGAACCCTTTAACTTTTATAAAGAATATCTCATTGTGTTTGAGACTTTAGTCTTTGCAACTTTAGTCCCAGGCCCTCTCGCTCTCTTGGAACCAATGGTCCACAGCTGGAACCTCCGATAGCTCACCTGACCAGGGAAACATGGGTGGCTGGAAGCCTAGTATGCACTGAAAAGATGTCAGGTCAGTAGTACTTTGCCGTAGGGAGTTCACTGCATACTCAGCCCAGGGCAGGAAAACTTTACAACTTAAACCCATGTAGAGGAATGTTATTTTGTTGAGGAGATCCTCTGCTGTGCTAGTAACATAATGGAGCACAATTATAGGAGGAAGAAAAGCACAGTGGCACTGACAAATGTGGCTTTTCCCATGCATGAAACATTACGCTTCTCCATCAGGGGCTAAATAACCCCTTGTTGTTCTGCCTGAGAAAAATAATAGATTTCCAGGAACCTCTCGTGGTATATGGCACATGGTATATGTTCCATGAAATCTGGGCTGAAGAGCTCCTGACATATTTTGTGAATTTCAATTAGTTGTGGTTGCTGTGAAAGCAGGCATTTGTACCTTGGTTGGCACTGCTCAAATAGATGCTAAAGATCTGTAAAGAGACCTCAGAGCATTTTAATTAAGTATGATACACAATGAACAATGGCTTTTTAGTGTTTCAACTTTAGAAATATTTTTAAATCACCATTTATTAATAATCATACATGTGGTCTTTGTAATGTACCTTTTATATTTCGGTAGCTGCATCAATTCAGCAATTCCTGCTATACTTTTATCCCCATTTTATTGCATTTAGTCTTTTTTGACATTTGACACTATCTATATAATGAGTCTCCTACAGAAGCCACTGAAGTTGTCACTTTGGTTGATACATCTACATAACAATAAGGGACATAATTGTTTATTTATTTTTGAAGGATAACACCATTAGAAATAGTTTCTGCTAAGTTAAATAAGTCCTGGAAATCACTGTTTATGTACCTTCTGATATTTAGAGGCAGTTGTGTATGTAGCTGGAAGATTTGATAACGATACTGATGCAGAAATTATAATTTGTTTCCTCTTGTCTATCAAATGTCATCCTGTGGCACAGGAGAAATCATTTTTAAAGACCATCTGAAGGTATATAATTCAAGTATACACAACCATACTGAGTGCAGGGTAGCAATTTATTTAGCTATTTCCTTGTTTGAGTTTGCAGAATGACCTGTTAATTCTGATATACAACCATATTGCGCTGACAGTTGTGTGTCAGTTACAGGCCTTATACCATAAAAATTAACACTTCTAAAATATTCTAAACTATACTAAATTGCTCATGTTGCAGGTCCCGTGCAGAAGGCAGGACTGACAGATTAGACTGTCCTTGTAAAAACAGAAATAATTGAAACAGGAGCAAATGTGTCTAAGTTGTGCAAAATACCCAGCAATTGTGAGGGCGCTGGTGCAATACTCTCCTCTACCTACGAGTTCAACAGTCCATTTTCATAGTAAAAGGCTGTTCTCACTCAACAACAGATAGTGATGTACTGTACATGCAAAGCGCTTTATACAATACTGGTTGTGTCAAAGCAGCCTTATAGTGTCAAAAATATATATAAATATATATATAATAAATGTTTGCATGCCGTGGTTTAATTCCAGGCTGCACACAGGTGGTCTTGTGCTGATGGTCATCGAGGTGACGAGGTGATGAGGGATCTGTCTCTGGGGCTCATCTAGTTGACATGGTCTCCGCTGACATTCAGTGCTGTAGAGGTCATCTCTAGGTGCTGATCCACCACCTGGTCTGGATATGGACTGGATCTGGGTGGCTACAGTGATCATCTGGTCTGGATACAGACTCAATCCGTGTGGCTAAGGTGACCTCGGAATAAGAATGAAAGAGACTAATATTAGCATAGATGCCATTTTACTTATGATGTAACGAGTACATCAGATGTTATGGGAAGTGTTCCAGGTTCCGGTTGACCTAATTAATGCAGCCTAACAATCCTTCAATAGATTTGAATTATAGAAATGCAATAGTGTATTATGTATATGCTAGGTTAAAGAGATGGGTCTTTAATCTAGATTTAAATTTACAGAATGTAAACAACACTAAGCAGAGTTTAGGTACTAAATAGGAAAAGGATTTTGTTATTCTAGGTATTTTCAAATGGCCAGAGTTTTGAGATTGCAGCGGACGTGAAGGACTATAAAGCGATATGAGCTCACTCAAGTGTTTAGGAACTAAACCATTCAGGGCTTCATAAGTAATTAGCAAGATTTTAAAATGTATTCATTGTTCAATAGGGAGCCAGTGCTGAGTTGACAGAACTGGGCTAATACAGACTTCCTGGTTCCTGGTTCTAGTTTGTTTATTTATCGTGCAGAGCAACCACCCAATAAAGCATTACAGTAATCTAACCTTGAGGTCATGAACGCATGAATAAACATTTCTGCATTTGACACTGAGAGCATTTGTCGTAATTTAGATATATTTTTAAGATGGAAAAATGCAGTTTTACAAATGCTAGAAACATGGTTTTCAAACAAAATATCGCTATCAAATAGCTCACCTAGGTACCTAACTGATGACGAGGAATTAACAGAGTAGCCATGAGGTCTTAGACAGTGTTTTAGGTTATTACATGCTGAGGCTTTTCATCCAATAATTAAAACCTATTTTTTTTTTGATACAAAAAATTACTAGTCATCAATGCATAGTTGATTTTTATATCAACTATGCATTCCGTTATTTTTGCAAATTTTTATGTTTCATGGAGCCACGAAGAAATATAGAGCTAAGTATCATCAAGAGACTAGCTATGAAAGCTAATGAATAGCTATGAAAGTTATTAGCTAATGAAAGCTAACAGCATGTTTCTTAAAGATATCTCCCAAGGGTAACATATAAAGTGTGAAAAGCAGCGGTCCTAGTACCGAGCCTTGTGGCACTCCATACTGTACTTGTGATCGATATGATATGATAAAGTGGGACCTACATTTGTTATTGCTATATAGACATTATCTTACAAATTTTATTTCACCAGAGACACCAGCTGGTTTTATATGCAAAAATATCCAGACATTTGTCTGTGATGCATTTTTGCTATTGATCTAGATTTTTACTTGCATTTGGTGCTTGGCAAATGCTAATTTTAGGCCCTATATATATATATATATATATGTATATATATATATATATATATATATATATATATATATATATATATATATATATATATATATATATATATATATATATATATATATATATATATATATATATATATATATATATATATATATATATTTATATATTGGGTACCTCTCTCCTCCAGTGACATTTGTATTTGATCTTTCTCACATCTTGCTACTTCCTCCAGAGGATTCTCCTGACTTGGTTCTGGACTCAGCAGGTAAGTATTCCTTCTTCTAGGCTCTGCATAGGACACAGAGGCTGGCAAGGGCCCACAATAATATCCCCAAAATCCGATAATTCTTCCACCCAACGATGTCATACTGCGTTCCATATTTTTTTTTTTTTTGTGCAGTGCTCATAACGTAGGCCAAGATGTTATTGTATGTATTACTGGTAAAATGTGGGTTGTAAAATAAATAGATACTTCTCGCATACCACCCACTTTAATACAAGAAAGTCTAACTTCCCACTATACAGTCAGTAGTTCTTTTCAGCTGGAGAAAGTGTCCTGGAGCTGTGCCCGGTGACTGCAAATCTCATCCCTAGCACTGATATAGGATAGCTCTGAGCCCCCTTTGTGATGCGTTGGTGTGTAACATAAATGGAAGGTTGAAGTCTGGGTAAGTCAAGACTGGATGTTTTACTATCATGTCAATCAGCATGTTGAGCATTTTCTGGTACTTTCTTGTCCATTCCCCTGGCATTCAAGAGGGCATTTGCGGACTCTTGATATTTCATTTGCATCTTTCACATGAAAAGTCTTGTATGAATGAGCAATAGTATACCAAGGAATCCAAGGAGTCTCTGCATCTCACCCACTGTCTGGGGTCTGTGACTCTTGAGCAACATCACTTCTTCAAGATTGCGAGGATCTGTTTTCACTGCTTAGGCTGACACTTGGTGATACTGATACTGGAGTTCATGCTGAAAGAATTCACACTTCTCGGGCCTAAACTCTGTGGCACAGAATAGTCTCAAGAAATTCTCTGAATTGTTAACTATACCTCATTACTTTCTATCCACCCACCTACATCAGACAATGGCTAATCAACACAAGTAAAGCAGGGAGGAACATTCCATACTCCAAGACCTGCCCTAACAGACAGTCTTTTCTTTGACCAAACATCACCTAGGAAACCATCACCTTGCTTAACACACCAAAATATTAACACATTAACACAACAAATTACTAACTTGATGGAAAACTAAGTGGACTTAACTACTACATACTTCCATTTTAAATAATCATTTGGTACAATGCACTTATTGTGAACATAAATGTTTTTACATTGTACTTAACCCTCTGGAGTCTAAGGGTATTTTGGGGGCCTGGAGAAGTTTTGTCATGCCCTGACATTTGTGCTTTTTTCAGTTTCTTATAAATATCTAAATGGCTAAAGTCTAATCTCACTGTAATCAGCACAAACTGGGCTATAATAATTTGTGAGCAGCATGTATGTACATGATTGTGTTTTTGAGAAAAAAAAAAATGTTATGCATGGTTAGTGAAAAAACTAAAAATGTTAAATCACTTGAATAAGGCAATAAAACACATACAGAACATTGGTTCCCTGGACTTTTGAGAACTGGAGCTTGTAGCCTAGAATTTTTCTTTCTAAATGATGTGAAAATCATCTTGTTTACTCACTTACAGAAAACAATATATTGATTTAAATTTTCTAAGACACTTTTTGTTGGTAAAAGTCATATGCGAGTAGGCGTCAACTATCATGAATTCACACCTGAGAAGACAAAGGCCTGCATAATGAGCTGCATAATGAGCCATTCAGTCAGCTGTGTCACTGAGAGGGATGAGTTACAAGAAAGAATGTGAGGACAAAATAAATGTATATAATTTTATGTATGTAGTTTATTTAGAATATATTTAATTATCCCACAACATAATTTAATATTCACTTGTGAGTGCAGTTAAACAGTTTATTAGGAACAATCAAAGCTGACTTTCAAACTGAATTTTTTGCATCATTACTCCAGTCACACAATCCTTCAGAAATCCCTTTAACAATCTTATTTTCTACAAAAAAAAAAAACATTTATTGTTATTATTATCGTTATTATTATTATTAATGTTGAAAAGAGCTGAGAATATTTTTTTCAGTTTTTTTAGGGGGATAAATTGAAAGAACAGCATTGTTTGTTACATTTGTTACAGTTACATTTATTGGTACATTTATATTATTTACATCAAGCTTTTGAATGGTATAGTAGTGTATATTGTTATTGAAACTTCATAATATTTCACTTGATTATACATTTAGTCAGGAATAATAGTTTGGTACAAGTCTTTGGAAAAAGTCTAACTAGTAAAATGTTTACACGTTATGTGAAAACTAGTACAAGTATATAAATAAATAAAAAGAGACTTACTCATGTTTATGATCTCTGCTGAATAAAGTGCTTCATTCTTTTTTCTGAGGAAATCCAAATCTCAAATCCTCAACCACATCACATCTTTTTGGGGTGAATTATGTCTTATTCCTCTCATCCGAAGCAAACAGTAAAATAAAATAAACTTGAAGAACAATCTCGCTGCATTGTCTTCTGTTGTGTGGGCGTATTCAAAAGCCGCGCGCTTCAGTGAAACATTATCATCTCAAAAGCGCGTTCAGCGCGGGGGTGTGGTCACATTACAAGATAATGAAGGGAGACGTGAAAAACGGATATCGCGTTGTTTTCATATGGATTACTTGATCACAGAATATTTGTTTTCGGCAGCACTTGTTGTTTAAAAGTAGACATGTCAGGCTTTCTATAGATATCTCTCTCATGTCTCTGTGTTGAGTATTCACTGAGTTACGGTTCATTTTAATGACGCGTTTGTAAATGAAGATCAGCGCAGATAAAGGCTGCAGACAGCACACCTTGTTTGTTATCTTTATTTTATAAATGCACAAAGTTTTGTTATTATTATGTCTGTATACAAAAAAAGTAGACCCTTTACAGATTCGATTGATGTATTGCTCTTATCTGTACGATCAAAACTGAAAGTGTAATTTAAGTTCTTTTTGGGGTTATCAGGAGAAAATACCCCAAAACTCGTATACTTGTTAATCGACTCCAGAGGGCTAAATTAAAAAAAAAAATACCTGCATGTAATTACATCTGTAATTAACTTATGTAATTACATTTATAATTACATTGTTGACCTATCCCTTACACCTTAACCCACCCTTAATCCTACCCATACCACCAAACCTGTCCCTAACCGTATCCCGTATCCCACCTCAATAGCAGCAAAAGTGTTTTGCAATACAATATGAACACAATAAGTACATTGTACTTATTTATTTATTTTTGTATGTAAGTACATAGTAACATACAGTAGTAAGGCCACTTAATATAAAGTGGGACGCTCACATAACCTCCTGAGCAGAGGTGGAAAGTAACGAATTACATTTACTTGCGTTACTGTAATACAATACAATACACTACAATACATCTTTATTGTAAACCATGGTTGAAATTTGTCTTTGACCACATCAGCAAAAACCAAACACACTTACAGACACATACTACAAAACACATAAATACCATTATACTGAATCACATAGCTTTTTGATTAATAAATCAGATCGCAGGAGGTACAAAAGATCTGTTATAAATATTTGTCTTTGCTCTGGGCATTAAAAATTGTCTCCCAGAGGGCAATAAAACTAACTGATCACACAGAGGATGAGTTGGGTCTTTTAATATACACTCCGCTTTCCCAACACATCTTGAGGTGTAAACCTCACCCAACTTACTCTGTGGTCTGCCAATGATTTTACCAGCTATATTAGTGACTCTTGCCAGATTTTTTATTTTTTTTGCTTACAATTTAGATGCCCATACCATGAAGTTAAATTATAGGTCAGCACACTCTCCACCAATGATTTGTAGGCAATGTCCAATATGTTTTGATTTACTCCAAACCTACTGATTCTCTGCATGCATTTTTTTTTCAAAATATTATTAGTGTTATCCACCAAACTCAGTTTACAGTCTATATATGTGCCAAGATATTTAAAATGATCAACAATCTCAACCGGGTGGCTCTCTATCATTACAGGCACAACTGCAACATCTTGCCTAGTATGACTGATAACTAATTCCTTGGTTTTATTTATATTTAATACCAGTGCACTATTGTTACACCAGCCCAGCAGTTCCTCAACATATTTCATATATTCAACTGACTCATTAATATCTTATAATCTTTTTGAAAATGTCCTACCAAAGCCATATCATCTACATACTTAAAACGTTTAAGATTAAAATTGTGAATCATAAAATCATTAATATACAGTGAGAATAATACAGGTGATATGAAACTTCCTTGAAGGGCCCCTGCATTAACAGTGCATACATCTGACAGCTGACCATTATACCATACCCCTCTGAGTACGGGACAACAAAAAGTCCTTAATCCACAAAACCAGGTACCTGTTGACATCAATGGATAATAACCGTTCTAACAAGAAATCAATCCTCACTGTGTTAAATGCTGATGTAAAATCTAAAAATAAAATTCTGGCATATGCATTTGAATTTTGTAAATGATAAGTTACAAAATTCATCATAGTTAACACAGCATCATCAGTGCCCCTATTTCGTCTATATGCAAACTGCAGAGGATCAATACTTGAACCAACAGATAACATTAGACGTTTGACAGGAATCCTTTCCATAGTTTTACATAACACAGATGTTAAAGCTATAGGGCGGAGATCATTCACAGTATAAACTGAAGGACCCTTTGGTACTGGGATTATCATACTTTCCATAAGGAAGGTACAATTCCAGCTTGCAACAAAGCCTGTAATAGCCTTGTCAATACACATTTCAACTGGTGACAGCAGCTGTTTATCACTTTACCACTAATACCATCAGGCCCCCCAGCTTTACCAGGTTTTATCTTAAAAATGGAAGCGACCACACAATATTTAGACCATCCCACGCTTGCCGAACATTGCCTGTTATAAAATTTCCCTCAAACTTATTCTTATAATGTCATTTAGCTTACCTCAATTTATCCCTTACAACTCTTTTACACTTTCTAAAAATAATAAAATCACCATTACAAAAAGCTCTCTTTTTATCATTCAGACACCTTTTCAAATCTTCAGAAACCCATGTCTTATTATTAGGGAAAATTCTGACCATTTTGGCCCTGATCACGTTTTTCTCACAAAACTGTATATAAGCTGAGATTGTGTCTGTTATTTCATTCCTATTGTTTCCAGTATTAAAAAACAAGTCCCAATCCGTGTCATCAAAACGGTCTTGGAGCTGCTCAACAGAATTATTCGTCGATACCTGAATGTCCTTAGTGACCACTGCTTGCTGCTTAAGTTTACTTCTATATTTAGGCAGCAGATGTATGACGTTATGGTCAGATTGACCCAAAGGCTGTTGACAAAAGGTTTTATATGCGTTATAAACGTTTCCATAGCAACAATCCAAGGTGTGAGTGGATCGCATTGGGCAAGTGACATATTGCTGCAAAGAGGGAAAATAATTAGACAAACTACACATGTTAAAATAAAATACAAAACGGCTGTCGGTAGACAGAGAGAGAGCACAATTACAGCTCTCTGCTAATCTTTTAGCAGCTATTTCCATATTCATACCAGAAACGTAAGTCAGAATAATAGTTATTTGGCCGAATTCTCTCGGCAAAAAAAAAGCGTCTAAAAGACACATTTAAAATGTCATAGTCAGGGGTGCAAATCTTCTCCCTGATGCAAAAGTCCTTTGCCCATTTATTATCAACAAAGATGCATAAACCACCTCTAACTGACTTGCATGACTTTTCCTCATCTCTGTCGGCTCTAATGGTAGTATATCCAATTAACGTAGGATTCAGCTGATTTTTTAGGCAAGTTTCTGATTACTCATTCTAAAATCACAACCAAATGCCACTTTTGCAGCCAGTTCATCCAGCTTGTTGTTAATTGAGCAGACATTAGTCAATGTGATTACCGGCAGTGGAGGTTTGTTTCCCCGGCGTTTGACCCGCTGTTTCACACCTCCTCTGGATCCTCTTTTCTTAGACTTATTTTTAACTGATCCATTGGAACGAGTTTCTTGTCTGGATCATGGATAGCCTCTTGAAATTGCTTATCCTTAACAGTCCCATGATACAACATGGAAATCAGATCCAACCTCGTGTAAATAAGCCTCTAGCTTCCTGTCAGCTGCACGCAGTTTATCAGGGCAACTGCCAGGCACAAAAGCAATACTTCATTTCAGACACTCAACAAAAATTAACGATTTCGAGTTTTACTCGGGTTCCAACCCAGAACAAACTCTTAAAACTTTAAAAATAAAAATCAATAAATAAACAAACACAGTATAGATAAATGCTGGTGTGGTACAGGGTCAGCAGCAGAGCTGCGCCCCCTGGAAACTTAGTTGAGTAGCTTTTTTGTGTACTTCTACTTTTTAAAGTATTTTTTTAAATCTGTAATTGTATTTTTACCTAAGTATAATTTGTTTGAAGTATTGTACTACATTTTAAAACATATTAATTACTGAGTAAAAAATAAATAAAAATTGGAAAACTACTGTAGTAAATAATGAGCAGGAGAGCAAACTGGCACTAAAAGCACAAGAAAGATGCAGACGGACAAAACATGTGGTGCAGACCAAGCTGAAAACAAAACCCTGTCGTATTCTGCTGAAGTTGAAATCGAATGAAATGAAGTGAAGCCCTGGCCATATTTATGCTCTATTATGCGTCTAAGCTGTGTCTGCCTAGGGAGACCAATCTAGCAGCTTATAAAATCTCAAAATCAACCCTTTGCCAGAATGTAGAGGTGAGGTAAATACTTGCATTGTTGCATTGGTGGTTAAAAATAAGCTTTGGCAGTTTATCAAAATATTTGTGTACAAATTAGCCAAAAAGACAAGGGTGCAGGGTGTGCGATATTTGTCGTATTAGATAGTATTGTTGTTTTTGTTTTAAAGTTGTGGGATGTGTTATTATATTTTTTTTGAAAAAAACAAAACAATACTATTGTGTGGAGTGCCGTGAAGTCTAGTAGACTAGACTAGCATTTAGAGTGCATTCTTTCACTGCGTGATTCAGTCTGTTAAAATACATTTAGAAGGATCACAATAAATAAATAAATAAATAAGTAAATTAAAAATTAAAGTATAGAAAAAGAAAATGTATATATTTATATAATTTCGTATTGTAAATCAATATCACACAAAGAGTGTTTTTTTTCCTCCAAAAATCAGCATGATTACATATAGATTTACATCAGTTCAATAAACAAGACTTATGAAGCTTCTGTGTTTCCTCTGCATTGCAAAGAGGAATTTTGTTGATACTGATTTAATTTGTCTGATAACAGCCCAAATGTCTTATTATTCTAAATAACTGATACCTTTAAATTAAAAACAACTAGTTTGAGATTTATAGGCTAAATGATTATTTTGATTACAATGATTACAAATAATTATTTGTGGTTTTCAAAAAAGGCTAAATGATTAGATTAGCTGGATCAGATGTTTTTTTAATTAGGGTTATATCTAATCTGTGCAAGGCTGTGGCCTTCCATGAATGTCTCAGTTACGTATGATAACCCTCGTTCCCTGAAGGATGGAACGAAGACGTCACTCGACTAATTGGGATATCGCTTCGATAGACCAATCTACTTTGAGTGTAAATTAAATGAGCCAATGCACATTGGCATGCAATTATTGCATCCAGCTACCGCTGATCACAATGTGTGTATAATAAGGCAGCAGGTGCAATGCATACCAGCTTTTCGCTTCGGTGCTGAGAGTTAGTATCGTTCTGCTCAACTGTGTCTGCTGTGAACTACAAGTTTAGCACGCTCTCGGAAGCTTTGTGTGTTGGCCCAGCAGTTCTTGGCTGCATGGGAGCAGACTGTGGTGGTCAAACATTCTGCCCGGCGGGCAGCTGCTGCCTCCACCCAATCGCTGGCCGTATCCCCCCAGCCTGCTTGTCGCCGAGGGCGGCCCCCTGCATCCACCCCTGCTCCCGCGCCGCATCTGCAGCAGGCTCCAGCAAGTGGCGCCATAGAGCTGGGCGTAAGCAGGCTGCCCCACCCGTCCTGGCCCCCTTCAAACCTGTCGGTGAGCGGAAGAGCAAGAGGCCCCAGGACGGGCGACCCAGAGAGAGGTAGCTGCTTTCTGGGGGATGGTGAAAGCACCTCTCCCTCCCCTGGAGGATGGCCGGGCGGAGAATCTGGATATCTTGAAGAGAGAGAGGTTTTCTCTATCTCTGGGTCCCAGGAGGGCATGGAGAGTTGCGGACCACCAAGCACTGGACCTCACTCATCCTCCTCCTTCGCCAGATGGCAGCAGCGGGCGGTTCGAGAGTATCAATGAAGGCCCTACTCACGCACCCTCTGCCAACCTGTGGAACCAGGTGAGCCTTGCACCCCACACTCACATCCCTCTCCGGTCTTCTCACAAGCCAACCGAGTTGGATCCATGTGTTCCGCCTCGCTGCCTCACTGCGGGTATGGCTGTGGTTCCGCTGGTCCCGCATGTACGGTTTCTAAGCGCCTGGTCAGTGCTACCCAGCCCGTCTCGCTGGCTTCTGTGGACCATCAGCCTCGGCTATGCAGTTCAGTTAGCCCGGCGTCCCCCCAAGTTCAGCGGTATCCGCTTCACTACAGTGAAAGTGTACAGTGAAAGTGTCCCCTTTTCTGCGGGTAGAAATCACAGTCCTACTGGCGAAGGACAAGATAGAGCCGGTCTCTCCAGCCGATATGAGGATGGGTTTTACAGCCCTTACTTCATTGTACCCAAGAAAGGCAGTGGGTTACGACCGATCTTGGATCTGCGAGTTTTGAACTGGGCCCTTCATTGGCTACCGTTCAAGATGTTGACACAGAAACACATCTTCGGGTGCGTCCGTCCCCGAGATTGGTTTGCAGCGATCGACCTGAAGGATGTGTACTTTCATGTATCGATCCTTCCACGCCACAGACCTTTTCTGCGGTTTGCGTTTGAAGGATGGGCATATCAGTACAAGGTCCTGCTGCAGAGGTGGCTCTTGTTCCCCTCAGAGAGCAGGGTGTTCGCATTCTCAACTATCTAGACGATTGGCTGATACTAGCACAATCTCGGAATCAGTTGTGCGAGCACAGGGACCTGATGCTCTGGCACCTCAGCCTGTTGGGCCTTCGGCTCAACTGGAAAAAGAGCAAACTCTCGCCAATGCAGAGGATCTCTTTTCTCGGTATGGAGTTGGATTTGGTTGAAAAGACAGCACGCCTCACAGAGGAACATGCGTGGTCGGTGCTAGCCTGCTTGAATACGTTCAAGGGCAGGACAGCAGTCCCACTGAAACTTTTTCAGAGGTTCCTGGGAGATATGGCAACTGCAGCGCCACTTACACCACTCGGCCTGTTACATATGAGACCGCTCCAGCACTGGCTTTATGGCCGAGTCCCGGGGTGGGCGTGGAAGCGCGGCACTCACCGGGTCCAAGTTACACCGCCCTGTCACCAAACCCTCATCCCCCGTGGTCAGGTCTTGCGTTTCTTCGGGCAGGGGTGCCCCTAGAGCAGATGAGGCCTTACACTCCCTCTGACGTGAAATAAACCAATATCCCGAGTTATTCAGTTACTCCTAGAAGCATATTGCTAAAAGAGAACCGATTATGTGATGTTCACGAGCAGAGCAGCTGGACTCAGTTTCGTGCTGCTGGGAGATGGCATCTCAGTGTACAGGGGCGTAATATTTCCGTCACATGCTTTAGTTATTTGGCCAATCACAACACACTGGATAGCTGGCCAATCAGAGCACATCTCACTTTTTCAGAATGATGAGCCTTGTAAAAATCTAAGTGTTTCAGAAAGGTGGGGCATAAAGCGGAAACAATAATGGACATTATATGGAAAATAATGTGTTTTTTGAACCTTAAACCTCATAAACACATTGCATTACACCAAATACACAAAATAATGTTATTTTTAGCAGCATCATATGACCCCTTTAAGAAGGAATTTCTTCTTAAGAATGTTTCGTGAATCCAGCCCCTGCACTCTAAAAATTAATTCAGTGGATCTGTTGCCACTACTTAATTTAATGTATTAGTGCAAGTTAAAAATTCTAATTTATTGATTTAATATAATTTTTTAACATTTTTAATGAGTTGTCCTGACATCTTAATGTTGATAATTACATCAATGTAATCCTGTGTGTAACTTCAACTTAAATATCTTAAATAAAGTTCTCAATGTTATTAGCTCCATAACTTTTTTTCAAGTTCACGTTTCAGGTTCCCAGCATGCTTTGCATGTGACTGAATAATAAGTGGTAATGTAGAAATAAACTCATTATGCATTTCTATTCAAGATAAGAACAGGAGAAGATTTATTAATGTTCAGTGTTCGCTTTTAGTATTTAAAACTGTTTCTATTATGTTGGTGGTTTTTATGAGATTACCATTGTGCTGAAGAGTAGAGCGTTTGCTTAGGTTGAAAACAGACTCACTGGTCATTGTCTTATATGCTGTTTCAATCGGAAAGTATTTGGTTGAAAATGCTAAAAAGTTGGTTTCTTGGCAGCATTAAGTATTGTTTCATCAAAAAAATAATATTTTAGTTGTTTCTGCAACCAGTGTCCATGACCGAATCAAATTTTAAAAAATGTGAAAAAAATCATCTTAGAACAGCTTAGAACAGTATTATTAAACTTAATAATAGTTAGTTTTAACACAATTTTCTAAGTATATACAGTAACATTTTGAAGTGGATCAAAAAAGTTAATCAAAGTTGTCCTAAGACAAGAATACATTTTGGATTTAGGTTTTAGGACAACTTTGAAGAAAGGTTTTGATCCACTTCAAATGTTGACTGCTGTATAGTGCAATATTGTTTATTAGTTATTATAACTTAATTTCAGAAGAAGTTGCCTTAACTCAAAAAATAAATAAATAAAAAAATGATGCAAACCGGTGTTTTTTTTTTCTTGCATCCAAACAATATTTTTTTTAGAGTGTGAAATATAAATTCTCACAGAATGTAGCCTATTCATTACCAATATATTGAACCATCTCTTTATGTTTTTCTAAATCCCATCAGAAAAGTATCCGTCTATGAACATGTTTTATAGGCTACAGTATTTTAGATTTTGGAAATAAAAATTCACAGTGCTGACTTTCATCTCCACAGTATACTGTATGTGCCTTTAAAGAGAAATGCAACCTTCACAGATTACATAATGCTTTAGTTTTGAATTGGTTCATTTAAAAGTAGACATTTCAAGCTTTCTGTAGATATATTTTTCATGTATGTGAGGCAACCCAATTATAAGTTATTTTATTAACAGGAAAAAATTCAAGTGATCGAGAGGGTGCCTCCCTGTCATGCATGCGCATTAATAATAATAATAGAGCACATTTCTTTTAGGTTACAGTATGGGATCTGCATTAAAAATGAATCTTCAGAAGTCTACAACCGAGAAAGATGCAGTTATAACCTGTAAATTGAAGGCTATTTGATGTTTTAAAATGATCTAAGGTCAAATCCACTCCAATTCATTGATTATTAGTTGTTCTTGATCAAGATTAAATGGATGCATTCTTATAAACTTGTTTTAATAAACCTCTTTTGCATTAAATAATAAAGATATAAAGCAGGTTTAGTTCAATATAATTGTACAAATAATTATAAAATGCTATAGACTGCGAATAAGATGGCAGTTTCACATTTTGCATATGCATTACAAAGTAAATCATTTATTTACATGCAATTATCCAAAATAAAACCAAACAAGATTTGTAATGAAGATAAATTATGTAGACCAGTGCTTCCCAAACCTGTCCTGGGGACCCCCTGCCCTGCACATTTTGTATGTCTCCCTAATCAGACACACCCAATTTAGTTCTTGCAGTCTCTACTAACGAGCTGATGAGTGGAATCAGGTGTGTTAGATAAGGGTGACATACAAAAGGTGCAGGGCAGGGGGTCCTCCAGGACAGGTTTGGGAAGCACTGATGTAGACAAATAAGAATAAATGCTGCACGTCACACTCAGCATCATGCACGCCACGCAAATCTTGCACTCTGATATTTTAAAGGGTTAGTTCAGCCAAAAATGAAAATTATGTCATTAATGACTCAACCTCATGTTGTTCCAAACCCGTAAGACCTCCGTTCATCTTCGGAACACAGTTTAAAATATTTTAGATTTAGTCCGAGAGCTTTCTGACCCTCCATTGAAAATGTATGTATGGTATACTGTCCATGTTCAGAAAGGTAATAAAAACATCAAAGTAGTCCATGTGACATCAGTGGGTCAGTTAGAATTTGTTGAAGCATCGAAAATACATTTTGGTCCAAAAAATAACAAAAGTTACGACTTTATTCAGCATTGTCTTCTCTTCCGGGTCTGTTGTGAGCGCGACTGCTGTGACTGTTGACGTACGACACTGCTGACGTGTTATCTTTGTTATTGGGTGCACCAGAAAACATGTCAGCAGCGTCATACATCAGCAGCGCCGTGAATGCTCTCACAACAGACCCGGAAGAGAAGACAATGCTGAATAAAGTTGTCATTTCTGTTATTTTTGGACCAAAATGTATTTTCAATGCTTCAACAAATTCTAACTGACCCACTGATGTGACATGGACTACTTTGATGATGTTTTTATTACCTTTCTGGACAGTATACCGTACATACATTTTCAATAAAGGGACAGAAAGCTCTCGGACTAAATCTAAGATATCTTAAACTGTGTTCCGAAGATGAATGGGGGTCTTACGGGTTTGGAACGACATGAGGGTGAGTCATTAATGAGATAATTTTCATTTTTGGCTGAACTAACCTTTTAAGGAATATGATATACAGCTGCAAATATTTTTTTTAACTTAAATTGTATGAAAGCAAGTAAAGAAGGCTCCCTTTAAAATCACTGAAGTTGCCAATTAATGAAGCTCTTTTTTACATTGTGTGCATTTTGTTGATTATAATGAGAGAACTTGAGTTTAAACGTGAGGACGTTTTATTAATCCGTCCATTCTTTAGAGTTTCAATGATTAAGCTACGTGCAGGTTTAATTAATTCATTTCTTGTTTTAGTTAGGCCTAAATAATGGGAGCGAAATTATACAGTGCCTCACGTTTTACTAAAATAAAGGAAATAATATATTATTTATTATATAATAATAATTATAAAACATGCAACAATTTCTTAATCAGTGTACAGACAGGTATCTTTTTCCCAAGTAGTTCTCTGTCAAAATAAAGGACAGGTAACGAATAACAAATTATGTGTGTGACAAAAATGCATGCTGTTTTATTAAAGGAATTTTAAAATATAAATTAAAAATGTATTTGACAAATATAGGCCTAATATGTGAGAATATTGACATTTTGCATATAAATCCTTGTAGCCTAGCTCACTAAAATAGGCTACCACTTTTAGATTAGATTAGATTAGATTAGATTAGATTAGATTAGATTAGATTCAACTTTGTCATTGCACATGTAAAGTACAAGGCAACGAAATGCAGTTAGCATCTAACCAGAAGTGCAATAAGCAGTAAGTACAGAATATACAGTGTCTATATGTTACAAATGTACAATAAATATTCAAATAAGGCAGTATTATGGACATAATTTACAGATTTTAAATACTATCAGTGTACTATGTACTATGAACATACAATACAGATGGATTATGTATATGTACACTATAAGCAGAACTATGAACATATGAACATCATTTACACTAGTGCAATGGACAGTAAAAGTGCATAGAAAATATTTCAGTGTGCAAATGGATTATTCAGTATTCTGGATGAACAGACAGTAGTGCAAGTAATAACAAGTTTACTGTTTTTTGCTTGTTTGTAAATCAGGTGTAGTGATGAGGAGGGGTGAGGAGTGTGTGTGGGGGGGTGTTGGTGGGTGTCAGAGGGCAGAGTTAAGTAAGGAGACAGCTGTAGGGAAAAAGCTGTTCCCGAATCTGCTGGTCCTTGTCCGGAGGCTCCTGAAGCGCCTCCTGGAGGGCAGGAGGTTAAACAGTCTATGGTCAGGGTGAGAGGAGTCCTTAAATGCTGCGAGCTCGACGCAAAAGTAAACCACCATTTCTTTAGGATAATATAACACAATTCATATTATATAAATAATACTGCACACCTATTAAATGTTTAAAATCTAAAATATGGTGTAATACTGTGTAGGTTAGAGAAAAGATAAGCACAGGCTCATAGGCTTGACATTTATCCTGCTTGAATTAATTCTAAGAAATGCACATAACTTCATAAGTACTAAAATTTCATCTGTGATTTTAAAATATTTTAACTACAGTGTTTTTCTTTCATTTTCCCTGACTGCAGCAGTCAAATGTAACACATTGGCTAGGCAAAGCTGATGGCTATTTGCAAAAATGTGCTTTGATGCGCTTGTTTGATAACTTGTGGTTAAAGCGCCACTCAGCGGTCAAAAGCTGCAATACTCCTATGAAATATTAGATATTACTATGAAAATCTTGTCAATTATTACTCCCATTATAACACTTTTTTATTTCATTACATGTTGCACCAAGAACACATTAATATGCATATATATACATTGTATATAATGGGAAATCCCTCTTATGGCCATTTTACACACATACTGCATAAAGCAAAATGGTATATCAGATCATCCTGTTATATCTTTCATAACATAGTTGAGAATCGTCTTTATACAAAGTTTGGTATAAAAAAATCCTGAAACCTAAAAAATGTATTGATGATTTATTGCTTTTCATGTTCTTTTGTTATTATTATTCTGGGTCGGGAACGCTGTGCGCATCTGACTGCTGCTCCGTACCAGGACTGCGTACCTGGACTGCTTTCTGTATATTTGGACTATTTTCAGCCTATTTTTTGTTTAGTTTACTCCACTTCTTATTGTTGGCATTTTTGGACTCGTCTTTGAACTTGATAACTGTTACAAACAAACTTTGGTACAGTACCTTAAGTTTCATCACCGGGCTGCTGTGAGCTCTCTGCCCTGCTACATCTTCCATGGCGTCCGGCTCATCAGCTGGGTAAGTTGCCACTCGCTCTGTCAGTTTTGCTGTTTGTTAACTGCTTGCTATTTGGGTGTGCTGCTTCCCATTTAGTTTGCTGTTTCTGTGATGTGACTGTCGGGCTAGGCTAAAGTGTTTTTTCGCACTGACTGGCATTACTTGTTTAGTACCATCATCTTTTTCCTCGTTCGCTGGACTTTGTTGTCCACTCTATGGTCTATCATCACCTGGAATAGTGAACGATATTCCAGTGTCTATGTATCTCACATCATCATCATGCAAATTTAATATACAACTTTAGATCTTCTGCATTTGAACAATCACTCTGAAACACACCTGGCACCTAACTTCTACTAAGCATGCGCTGAGCTGGGGATTATCCGCCACCCGTGATATGTTCGGGGAGTTCGTCCATCATGGAAAACTATCATCACTACATTGGAATCTATATGGTCCACTGCTAGACGGACCCAGCATCATAAAACATCTCAGCGAGGTGTAAATACCTATTATCTTTGGCCTCTATCTTAGTTGTCTTACGTACTCTGTGAAAGAGCAAGACAATAAAACAGTGTCTATAAAATCAGCCCTGTTTAATGCAAGATCAGTAGTGAACGAAACATTTTTACTAAAAAACTTTTTTTCCATCAAAAAAATCTGCATTTCATGTTTATTACCGAAACTTGGCTGACTGAAAATGATCTGAGCCCCTTTTCAGAACTTACTCCCATGAACTGTGGCTTTTTCAGCTGCCCCAGAGAGTCAGGAAAGGTTTGTGGAATTGCTGTTATTTTTAAAAACATTTAAGTGTAGGCTTTTATCAGTAGATAGTTATGACATTTTTGAGGATATTTTATGCAAAGTTGAATCCTTATGTTTTCTGCTTATTGCAGTGATATATAGACCACCAAACTCTAAAAGTGACTTTTTAAAGAGACTTCTCAGAATTTTTATCTGATATAGTCACAAGAAGTGATAACCTTTTAATTGTTGGTGATTTCAATATACATCCGTGTTGTCCTTCAAAACCTCTTGTAAAAGAGTTTGTACAGATTATCAATTCTTTTAACCTCAAGCAATCAATATTTGGCCCTACACATAAGTTAGGGCACACACTTGATCTTGAGTTATCCTCAGGCTTCCCCATCAAAGACATTTATGTAAATGATACTGGTTTTACAGACCATTGGCTTATTGTGTTTGACAGTGAGTTTTCTTGTTGTAGCTCTGTATACCAGCCATCTACTTTTCTTGCTCGCCCCTTAAATTCATCTACCGCTATGTGTTTTAAATACTTGTTTTTAGCTTTGGCAGATGATAGTACCAATTTGGTATCACAAGGCATGGATGTTGAGGATATGGTTATTAATTTTAATGCTTCTTGTACTGAAGTATTAAATACAGTTGCTCCTCTTAAAGTTAAGAAAACCAAAAGAAAAAAGGAGCCCTGGCTAAATGAAGACATTAAAGCTTTAAGGATAAAATGTAGAAGGGCAGAAAGAATATGGAAATGGGACAAACTCCAAATTCCTTATCAACTTTTGCAAGCTAGTCTGTCTCAATATCAGGAAGCTGTTTCTTTATCAAGGGCTAACTATTTTTTCCCAGTTTCACTGCAAAAAACTCCCATTGTCCAAAGACTCTATTTTCAACTTTAAACTCTGTATTGAATCCTTCAACTGCATACAGTTAAGTTCCTAGTGCAGATCTGTGTGAGAAGTTTTGCAGCTTCTTCGTAGATAAGATTGTTGGTATTAGGTCTCAGATTTTATCATCCTCATCCGAAAGTTGTTATAATTTACAGATTAGTTATTCTAGGTTGTCTACTTTTCAGACTAAATCCCACTCTGATTTGCTGGCTGTAATTTTTAATATGAAAATATTAAACTTGTTCTCTTAAACTGGTTTTACCCAGTGTACTTTCCATTATAAATGCCTCTCTGCATAGCAGTACTGTTCCATCCTGTTTAAAACATACTGTGGTTCACCCCTTGCTAAAGAAAACAAACCTAGATTTTTCTGAATTTCATAACTATAGACCCATTTCTAAGTTGCCATTTTTGCTAAAAGTTCTGGAAAAAGTGATTTTAAACCAATTTACACCATATTTAATCTCAAACATCTTAGATCCTTTTCAGTCTGCTTTTAAGGCTAAGCACAGTACTGAGTCTGCCTTATTAAATCAAATGACATATTATCAGTCGACTCTGGAAACTGTGCAGTTCTTGTTCTGTTGGATTTAAGTGCAGCCTTCAACACAGCGGACCATTGCATTCTGTTAAAAAGATTAAATCACAAGGTTGGCATCCTTGATTCTGCCTTAGATTGGTTTGAGTCTTATCTTTCAAATTGGAGTTTATTAGTATAAATTGGAGAATTTTCATCGTCCCCAGTGCCAATCACCTCTGGGGTGCCACAGGTTTCCATTCTGGGTCCAGTTTTGTTTTCTCTTTACATGCTTCCACTAAACTCGATCTTTGAGCATCATAAGATCTCCTATCACATCTATGCAGATGATACACAGCTCTATTAACCATTAGACTCTGGTAGTGATTCTGTTTCTCCTCTGCTAGCATGTTTAAAGGATATTAAAGAATGGATGGATGAAAATTTTCTTCAGTTGAATGAAAGCAAGACAGAGGTTATCCTGTTTGGCTCCAAACCGCAGATTGACAAATACAGTGCTTTCTTGGGGCATCTTCAGTCAAATAATCACTCCTATGTTAAAAATCTGGGGGTCATCTTTGATTCAGATCTGAAGTTTGACAAACAAATAAATTTGGTGGTCAGGGCCAGCTTTTTTCCAGCTAAAGCGACTTCAAAAGTCAAAGTACCTTCTTAATTTTAGGGATTTGGAGACCGTTATTCACGCTTTTATTTCCTCAAGGTTTGATTACTGCAATACCTTGTATGCCGGAATCAGTCAGTCATCATTCTTACGATTACAGATCGTACAAAATGCTGCAGCTCATTTCCTGACTGGGACAGGGAACATATTTCACCTGTCCAGGCCTTTCTCCATTGGCTCCCTGTGAAAAAAATGAATTGATTTTAAAGTTTTAACTTACAGGTTCAAAGCTGTACATGGACTTGCCCCTATTTATATATCAGAACTTTTAAGTTTTTATTCTCCTCTGAGAACACTCAGATCTTCAGTCCAGCTAATATTAAATGTCCCGAAATCTCGTTTGAAAACAAAAGGAGACTTTTTCAGTCTATGCTCCAAAACTTTGGAACACACTATCCTTAACGATTAGAGCTTCTCCCACATTAAGCATCTTTAAAGCATCAATTAAAACCTACCTTTTTTTCTCAGGCTTACCCATAATTTGGTTTTATTTTGTATGCATCTCTTTAATGCTAGGGGTTGCAGTTTTTGTGATCTACCAGGTTATGACTTTTTTGACTATTATACATTTTTGTCTTTATTATCCTTTTAAGTTATTGGATTGATTACTTGTCACGTTCTGTTTCACTATGTGTATATTTTGCTCTGCTTGTGAAGCACATTGGTCAACATTTGTGTTGTTTTAAGGTGCTATATAAAAAACTTTGACCTTAACCTTTGACATCAATTATTATTTAAAAATAATAATAATAATAATAAAAGTTCAGGTGTCCTCTACAGAGGACATAGAATTACATATGAATAAAATATCTTTTTTTTTTTTTTGTCAATTTTTTATATTTTTCTTTCTTATACTCTAAACTATGCAATGACATGAAATAATACTAAATTCACAAAACTTTATTTGTATTGAAGTTATTTTAAATGTGGATTATTATTTGATGTCTAATGTTCAAGAATCCCAATGTGCAAGCTAAATCCAGTGGTGTAGAGTCATCATTAATTGTCAGCAGTTTGAAGTGAGGCAAAAGGATATATCATTTGACTTGATTCAGTTCCTCTGTCCATGTGTCTTTTCCTTGTGTCCTTCTCTTGCATCCTGAATGGGTGGAGCGAAGACGTGAGGAAAGGAAGCAAGGTGAAAGTGAATTTTTTTCCTTATGAAATGAATTCTTTGTGAACCCACACACTCAGGAACTCTCACAATGCAGATGCAAATGCAACAAAACAATCGGCTTTGATCTCCTCATGAAGCCAAACACTCAGGAACTCTTGCAATGATTTGATCAGATAGAAATATCTGGAAGAAAGACCATTTGCTCTTCGGTCCCTTCACCCAATGTTATATTTGACTCATTCTGATCTCTTCTGAAATAATCTTTCAAGTAGAATAATGTGTAGTGGTATTTCCGCAAATCTGAGTTTAGGACAGATCATACTGAAGCACCAATGGATGAACCATGGGAGACACCACCAAGAGATCTTCTGATTTCTGACTGTCATTGGCTTAACACGGTGTAGCTCTGTGGTTGTAGAGAAAAATACAAGTTTTGTTATGAGCATGCAGAGTGTAGCCCACTTAAAGGTATTATAACTACTCTACATCCTCTGAGTAAGCTCAGAGCAATTCCTATGTGATACCTGGTCCCTAATGAACGAAGAATTGAAAAAATGGGATTTCCAGAATACTCAAATATCTAAATTTGAGAAATATAATATCTAAACAATCGATATTTGTGATCAGGTTTTGATAGAAATATTGCCCAAATAAAATGATCGCATGAAATTGGAGTCAGATTAAACATGGAGCTAGACTAAAATTTAAACTAAATCCTGATAAATTCAGAAGCGCAAGTAAAAGACAGAATATGCATTAAACCTTCGACCAGGCAGCGGGATTCAGCTTTTTGGGCTGGCGGGTGGATTCTTACAGTTGGTGACCCTGACGTGATTTCCCAGTCTCAGGTGGGTGACGTCTTTTCAGCGCAACATCCAAATGTGCTCTGGAAAGAGGTTTGAGCTTCTCCTTCCTTTTTGTATTTCCTGTCACTATTGTCTATTGGCTTTACAACTATAACTTTGCAAAATTTGAAAAGGAAACATAGAAATTCACAATCTTAAACTATAATGCAAATAATAATAATTTTGATGCTACTGAGAAGCTTGTAACCAAGCCTGAGGGTTAAACCTATTCAGAGGACATCCACAACTTCTCCTGAGGGAGAATTAGTCAAACAGTCAAATGAATCAAATTAAATGTATTGAAAATCACTCAATAGTATTAAAATATCTGATCTCACAATATTTTGCTCAACAACACTGCTCAAAATTCAGTCTTAATATACAGCTTATAGCTTGATTTTATTTTAGATTTTACAAAAAGTACTACACACTTGTATGATTCTCAGTCTTTGTCTTTAAGAAGACAGACAAACATGAAGAGACCATAAATCTAAAACAACATGTGAACTTTGCATTTGCATTTGCTCTGGGTTTGCCCAACCCTCCAACTTTCTCACACTCAAATTGATGCTCAAAAGAATGCACCTAGTGACATCTCAGCTCAGAAACAAAAGAAAATTGCCTTCAATTCCACACTGAAGTCACAAACATCTTCAGATTGAGCAATGATTTGACCCATGCTTTCAGTATGTGCTTGTAGTTCATTGAATGTTTACAGCAGCAAAACCTGTAACTGGTTTCCAGTTGGGCCTGCTATTGTGCACACAATGCACTTCAGGACTGCTGTAGTTACAGGGCCAAATCAAGAGTGTATCTTCAGAAAGATCAGTGAGATAATAACCAGTCATTCTAAACAAGCTGCTCAGGAGGCCCTCCAGAGACCAGTAAAAAAAGTATTTCAAATTATACTATTTTTAATGTAATTAAATTTTTATTATAATAAGATTATAATATATTAAATTACAATGGCCAAGAATGACCTTTAGTCTCATGATGATTCATTACTGATTTAGAAGAAGAAATCTTTGAATTTGATATCTTTGAATTGACTATATAAATTGGCATAATACATATTTACCTGACTGATAATAAATTGTTATATTTGTTATAATTGTCTGGTGAAGAATGTGGCAAAATCATCAGCTGTTAGAGTTGATGAAGGAGGGGAAGGAAGAGGACAAAGAAAAGAGGAAGAAACTGCAAGAGTCAGAAGTATTACTAATAGGCCAATATTCAGTTGTAATCATAGCACCACCTGTTGGCAACAGGATATGTCATGTTTTACAATAACATACCATGTTCAGTCTGCACCAAACTTAAAATGTTTGATAAAAGTCCAGGCCTAAATATATATACATGCCAATATTCAGTTATAGTCATAGCGCCACCTAAAGTCAACAGGAAGTGACATGTTTAACACTGTGATGCACTATTAGCAACACACTTAAATAAGCCATTCTTCAATGCTTACTAAGTGCTAAAGCATGCTATTAATGCCATGAAACAGGAAGTTGCCGTAACTCATGTATACAATGTCCAATCTGCCCCAAACTTCACATGTATGATAAGAGTCCTGGCCTGAAGACATCTACATGCCCATAATCGGTTGTAGTCATAGTGCTACCTACTGGTAACAGGAAGTGACATGTTTAACACTGTGATAGACTATTAGCAATATGTTATAAAATATGCCATTATGTGCTGAACATGCTAGAAACATGCTAGCAACACTTACTAAAGCCATGAAACAAGAGGTTGATGTAACTCATGCAAATATCTGCCCCAAGCTTAACATGTTTGATAAGAATCCTGCCCTGAACACATCTACATGGCAATATTCAGTATTGTTGTAGCACCACCTGCAGGCAACAGCAATGGCGGACTGGGACAGTAAATCAGGCCGGTAATTCGACTCCACCCCAGGCCACCTCTGTTGCTGCAGTCACAACCACCCAATTCATGTGTCCACCATACATAATATGAATGGATAAATAAATAAACCCTCAAAAACTCACTAGGAATCCACCATCTATATCATCTTTCCCTGAATCCCTCTCTCTCTCACTCTGCACATCTAGTTTCTCTGCAATATGAAATAAGCACTTTCAATAATCTATATTAATTGTTCAGACATCAATTGTATGTCCCCATGATCACAGTCCTACTACTGATGATCTTATAAATCATAAAAGCACATATTGTTCTAAGAGTATAGCCAGCATGTTTAGTTTTGCTTATAGCTTAAACTTTACCGGAAGGTTCGTGCTCTGACTCAAAAGCTGAACTGTCCACCCCCTCTTGTTCCACAGCAGGAGCGCTGTTGCTTCCTTCGACACATTCAAAATAAATAAATAAACATTGTAGACTAGGCTACATATTGTAGGCTAGAAATGGAAAATCTAAATTTCTGGTCAAATTTGGCACTAAAAGAATACTGTATCCCCATGTAACACAGTGTGCTAGTTTGTCTTTAAGATGCTCTTTTAAAACTTCTATCATTATATATATATATATATATATATATATATATAATATAACTATTGTATATTTTTTTTATTTTTTTTTAGATTTGTTTGTATTATTTTTGAGAATGTTATGATTGTATAATCTATATTTTAATTGTGAGATTGTGTCGCTTGGGTCGAACAGTTCAACTTTTTCACAGTTCAGTTTGTTTCACGGTTTTAGAGTCACTGTTTTGGTACCGTTGTATGTTCTATGTTTATGGAAAAACTATACTTTCAAAAAATATATATTTTATCATATTATTAAGAATATTCTAACTACAAGCAACAGCACAAATAAATACAATAGAGTAAAGATACAAATAAAATAAACTGACTTTCAGGTAGGTATAGCATCATTGCATTTTGGACTATAAATTAAAGATTATTCTTTATTAAAGTTACAAAAGCTTTTCAAGAGCAGTGAGTGATTTCTTTGTAGGTGCTGTTTGATTAATATAAAGACTGTCACTTTAAAAGAATGCACTGATCCAGTGTTCGTATTTGTATTGAACAAGAGTGAATGTTTGTTTTTTTTTTTGTTTGTTTTTTTTCTCATCTCTGTTTTTGTAATGTCTGGGAAGCCAGAATGTTCATCCATCAACAGAAACATATATTAACTGAACCCTGTTTGTTTTACGTGTTATTTATAGCAAACCATATTACAGATGCTTTGTCAGATTTAAGTTGAACAGCGGTTTTCTAAGATGAAGCCTGCCTCTGGATATAGCCAATTAGGCAGTACTTCGCTGATGTTGGGTCATGTGGTGGTGTCATTTTCACTCCACGATCACCTGATTCGTAGATTTATAAGTCCGTCAATTAATTCGCAGTTGCACGTCAGCCTGATCGACTGCACAGCGGCAGCAGGCAGGCCAGAATGACCATCAGGCCACCGGGAAATGTCCCGGTGCTCCCGATGGCCAGTTCGCCCCTGGGCAACAGGAAATTACTAGTTTTAGACTAACTTAAACATGCAAAGGGTGCTTCCAAATTCGTATTTTTGCATCCTTGTTTCCTTTCCGAGAGAAAGAGAGAGAGAGAGAGAGAGAGAGAGAGAGAAGGATGAGAGAGAAGGATTCAAGGAAAAGACACAAGGACAGAGAAATTGAATCAAGTAAAATGATATATCCTCACTCCCTTTAGCATCACTTCAAAGCATCATCAGCTGTGTTAAAGGGATCTGCCCTTATGTTGTTAAAGTTTGTTATTTAAGACATTCATAATAAATATTAATAAAGCAAGATGCCCTTTTTAAAATATATGACATATATGGTTTATTTAAACTGCAAAATATAAATTAAAATTATTACAACTGATGTGAAGAGGATGGAGAATTTATACCTGTGTCAGGTTTTTCAATGAAAAACACTTTTGCAAAGGATACACCTGTGTATCCGCGCTCATAGCTCCTCTGGAAGCCTGCTAAGTCTTCAGTTAGAGAATTGAGATGTCCTTCAAGATGGCTGAGCTCGATCGGTTTCCGGGTCACAGGATTACATTGCATTATTTAAATTTATGTTTTTCTTATATTAGTGTTATATTTCATCTCTACTGTGTAATTCCTATCTATGTCTGCACTATCATGTATGTTTGCACTATGTCTGTACTTTCTTCTGCACTGGAAGCTCTTGTGGC
The DNA here is from genome assembly GCF_018340385.1 of Cyprinus carpio. Taxonomy (NCBI): domain Eukaryota; kingdom Metazoa; phylum Chordata; class Actinopteri; order Cypriniformes; family Cyprinidae; genus Cyprinus; species Cyprinus carpio. Next base: position 1,756,002 of record NC_056582.1, on the reverse strand, counting down.
CAAGACAAATTCCTTGTGTGTGTAAACATACTCGGCAATAGAGATCTTTTTGACCAGTATATTAGCTGAGGGTTAAATGCATTTTATCCTTCACAGAAATAAACTATAAATAATCTAACGATACTAGCAGGTTACTCACATCTGTTGTGGCAGTTTTTTTTTTAAGGAAATTATTTTTTGTTCTGTAAATGGAAATAAAAGGTTAGAATTGAATGGTTAAAGAGCTAGAGGAATGTCAATTCTGTTAACATTAAATTAGATGAATGCTATAAAAGCATTGTTCACTCTTATTTCATAATACCTTATGGATGTACTAATGTTTACAAACTTTATTAATTAATTTATTTAATTATTGCATACATTTTCATTTGGGTATTTGGTGTAAATCAACCACTACTGTATCTGATGCCATGCCGAACTTCTTACGTATTCAAACATATTGCGAGCATGCAGGGCTGTAGCTAGGGTATCCATTTTAAAATGAGCTTTTAAAAAATCCATTAGCCTTTTACTGTAGATGCCACCAATGATTGGGTCAAAGTCAAGGAGAACAAGCCCAGTCACAGAACCTGAAAGGAAGTGAAATCTCCCACTGTACAAGGCACTTAAGTGTCAATATATTTTTTGGGCACTTTGATTGTAGATAATTACCTCAGTGATTTGAGTGTGGGCTTAAGTGTCAAGCTGAAGGGCCATTACCACCTGCTGCCTTTCACCATTTACTGGGACTTCTTTCTTCTCCTCCCTCTTCTTTTTCTGCCTTTCACCATTTACTGGGAAAGAACAAAGAAACCACGACCAGAGACCATAGTCAATCCAACCTCAGTCTAAGGATGAGTGATGTGAAATAATTTTCCCTCATGACCTGCTGGGAGGTCCAATCACACAAGGACTATGATGATGGGGAATGCCCCAGGGATCCTGATTGGACCAGCAACAATATGCTAGTCAACAAAATTGAGTCTATGTTTAGTCTCAGATCATGCATAACAACATGTACCTTTCAAATGTTATATGTCTCAGGCTGTTGAAATTAAAATGCATTAAAGCCAAAACTGAAAAAACTGTTGTTTACTGATTTTATTCAATGGGGGGAGAAAAAAAAATGTGTTTAACAGAATTTGCACATTCTTTTCAATACAGTAGTAGACAGGGATCAGGGGCAATAGTACACAGTAGATGGGTGTGTCTTGAGGTGTCTTGAAACTCAAATTTTGTTTTTTCAGGTCTGAAACAAAATGACAATGAGTGAAAAGACTGAATGACATAATGACAGAATTTTAATTTTTTAATCTCTTTTTTTTATTACAGATTTTAAAATTAATATATAATAAAGGGATTTAAGTAGAATTCACATTGATATTACCTCTCTTTATATTGTCTCAAAATTTATTTAAAATTACTACACATTTTCTTTTCTTTTCTTTTCTTTTCTTTTCTTTTCTTTTCTTTTCTTTTCTTGTCTTGTCAATGTGTGTACTGGAAATGTGGTGGAAATACAATATCATTCCCCAACATGTTTTCTCTTACATAATTCCATTTAGACTCTATAAATAATCAGTCTTTTGTGTTTAAGAAAAATGTAAGACATGCTAGCGGCAAAGACCTTTTAAAAGGCAACACATAACATTTACTCTTTAGCATTTACTGCTTTTTTATGGTATACGGAATCCAAAACCTTAAGAATTTTGTTACAATACCTCTTAAAATCAAAGAATGCCTGTGGTGAGACTGGAATAAGGTTTACTATCTGAAAACATTACTGCTGAATCATTAAGACCTTTACAGTAGATGATTAAGACCAATTATATTATGGCCTATATAATAATAATAATAATAATAACAATAATGTGGATGTTAATTGATTTACATATTTTATTAATTAATTGTAGTAATTTATCAATATATAAAGTAGTTAATCACAATTAATCACAATACCTTGATTTTGTTTCAAGTCACTGATCTACACAGCAGCCTTTTGGATTATAAGGTGGAAGATATTTGTCGTAGTTTCTTAAATCTGAAAGCTTTTAGCCCCAACAAGTGGGCAGCACCATGGATCATTCAAAAAGGAAACCCTCTAAGGGAGTCAACCATTATAAAAATACATGAACACCAAACCGAAAATGTTTGCATGCAGAAAAGGAAAGTGACAGTGCCTGAAACGCACACACACACACACACACACACACACACACACACACACATATATATATATATATATATATATATATATATATATATATATATATATATATATATATATATATATGAAACAGTTTCACTAAAACAAGTATGTCTTCAGTAAGTTAAAACAACAGTTTATAGAATACAGTCATTCAGGTTCAGAATGTAATAAGGGTGTGTGAAGGTTTTTTTTTTTTCATGTGAACTTATCCTTTAATTGTCAGTCCTCACTCAGTATACTAGTTTCTTGTGTGAAATTAAATGCAATTTGTGTTTTTTTTTAACCTCATGTGACATCGCCCCATGTGTGCATTGGATAGATGATGTGAGAGCTAAAGAGCCATTTGTACCGCACACTGTCTCTGGCTTCCACCCCCACTCTTTTAGACATGCTAAGTTGCTCTGCCTCCAGGCAGCCTGTGTCTGGTAGCACTTAATATCCTCTCAGCACAGAGCCCTGTCTCAGCCCATTTTCACTAAAGCTGAAACAGGCTCTTGAATGCCGCTGATGCAATGCTCTGCTCCTCACTGGCTCTTGTAGCACATGGAATTTGAGAGTTCATTGGACGATTATTGGGGAAAACAAAAAAGGCAGCTGCTTTCGGCAGCCATGAATTCAATGTCATCCATAGCTCAGCCTCAGTAGACCAATAAGAGAAGTGCCCTCTCAGGCTGAAAATACAACAATGAAAGGCTATAGATTAGCAGGCCTGATTACATCAAAGGGTCGGTGGGGGTTGGGGGGTGGGGGGGCAAAAAATCTTTGTTTGCAGTCTAAATTTGCAGAGCCCAGATAATTTGCAACCAGTATGGAGTACAATTATGCCATATTCACTTATTTTGCTAGATCATGATTGTACACACAGACTAATTTTGTGCCTTTAATTTTAGTACTTGAAAAATACATTTTCATAATCAATTGTTGTCTTTACACTTATATAGATGTATCAAAAAAGAAAAATTTCAACTCATAATTAGCAGGAAATATGCTTGTTAGCAAAAAATATGCATTAAAGGCATTTGTAGACTAATGGTACCTTCTCATTCAGATATAATACATTAACATGCGTTTTCATTAATCAGACAAACATGTTAATTTTAATTATAATACATTTCTCATTTTATTGCATATCTCATGCAACTGCTAACAAATCTCTATCCAGTTACAAATGGAATTGGAATGCCATGCGTAAATGCAATCCAACAAATCAATCAATCAATCAATCAATCGATCAATCAATCAATCAAATCAGATACAAAATGTGCTGATTTCAGGTGTAAAGTGGCTACAATTTGGAAGTACAGATTTTATTTATTTTATTATTATTATTATTGATTTATTTTGCTTAAGAAATTAAATTGCTTAATTTTCACAATAAATAGAAAAGTAACAAAAAGTCCACACGTCCAAAGAGTAAAATATGATCTCACATTACTTTAAAGTCCCCATGAAATCAAAATTAAAGTTTTTTGGGAGTTAGTATCAATATATTAGTCTTAAGGTTATCTATAAGGCAGTGTGCTCCAAAATGACAAAATTCGCATTTAGAAGATATAAGCATTCAAAGCTTGCAGTTCGTCACTTCCGCCAAAATGGCTCAACAATATTTTTGATATCACATCGTACTTCATATTTTCATCAAATCTTCTGACCAATCAAATGCTCTCTAGAATCCGAATCGCCCGCCCCCTACACTATAAATAGATGCTGAAGCTGCAGCTGAGATCGGTCACTTGTAGTAGCACTTGTAGTACTTGTAGTAGTATCACAGTGTAGTATTTCCTGTACAGTGAATGGCTCGTAGTGCACTATGTAGGCGAATTAATGAGACATCTAAAATGTGCAGTGTTGGGGGTTCTCCAGGACCAGGATTGGGAAAACCGCTGGCCTAGGAGATCAGACTAAAGCTGCAGCGTATACTGAGCAATTAGCTTAGCGACGAGCGTGTTGCCAATACCTGATAACTTTAAGCATGAATATGAAAGAGAAAAAAAGAAAAAAAAAAAACTTGACTTAGCTTCATGAATACACGTTCGGATGAATGGAGAGTGAAGTATATCCACATCTATTGAGGATGCTTGATCTTCTTGTTAATGTAGTTTAGATGAAGTACAAATTAATCATTGTAAAAGCTACAAAGTTACTTGCCAAGATGGATATTTTGACATGCTTTCGTATGTATTTGCCCGTTCAGGTGGCTCGCGCGTGTGTTAGAGATGCAACTGTCTGTTCTGTGTGAACAGCGCACGAGTACTGAAAGGAGTTGTCTTTCTCACCCAAATGCCTTTTAATCACTTGAATTTTTAAATTAACAAGTCTTTAAAACACATACAAATTATAAAATGTTGTGACGACGCTGCAGTGGCCTGATTGGGCAAGTGACAAATCCATCTACTGTCCCAAACGTCTTTCACACTGGCCCCGGGCCATCGGGCAGTCCTTATTGTCGAGCCGTGCTGGCTACTCTCAGCCTTTAACAAAGGCAATGGCCTGCTTGGGTGTTGGGATAATTTGCATAGTCAACTCCTGCACTGATGACTTTAGTGATGGCTTTCAGGATCTGATCATGCCTCCATCACTACCGCCCTTTTCCTAGTGCCTTTGTTCTGTAGCTAAAGATGTCTGCCAGGGTTCCTTGGCCGAAGCACAATGAGTATGCTGGTGACTGTGTTCTGCCCTGTATGTGCAGATTTGGTGGAATTTGAATCATATTATCAAATACACATGAAGGAGTCATAACAACATAAACACCACACACCTCAAGCTGAAAACAAGCTCCTTTGCTCTCTGCCTAGCAACAACCTTACCCTTTACTTGAAGATGGTTACCTCTGGCATTAAAGAAAAGAATGACAATAATTCAAGTAAATATGTCATTTATCAAATTTTTGCTGTATGAATGGCAAATAGTTAATTCACTGCAGTTATCTACCTTCACTAACAAGCACTTATCCATACAGATGGTTCTGGGAAAGAGTCCCAGCTAATCAACCACCAACGAACTCTGGCTCCACTACTGCAATAGAATAGTTTGCCAGCAAGTTTGGTTATATGTGGTTTGTATTGTTGACAAACTTGACACTTATTACAAGTCTTCTATACATCTTTACCAAGTCCAAGCCAATAAGCAACCTCCAACACCGTTATGTGTCCAAAGTGTTACCTTAAAGTGTTGCCTTGTGTGAATTGAAGGAATAGATCTTTTGTACTGAATGGGAATGAGGACTTGCAAGATTTGCCATCCATCTTTGGCCTGGGTGTTTCTGAATAAATAATCATTATGGGTGATATAATATGTACGGGTAGGCAGTTTTCGCTTCATCCCAGAAAGCTTTTAAAGTGGAATCTGCTAATTGTAGTGGTGGAAAAAGTACTCATGTACTTAAGTAAATGTACAGATACCACACAAATATATTGCTAAAGTAAATGCTGTCCAATAAAATACTACTTAAGTAAAAGTACAAACTACCTGGTTTTGAAAATACTTAAGTATTAAAAAAGTAAAAGTAAATCCTGCAATCTAGTAAATCCTAAATCTAATCACGACTTATAAATAATACTAATAATTACCAATAATAGATACTATACTACATATTTAACAGTAAAGCATTGGTTTTGAGTTAAGATGCAGTAAAGTAAATTTACTGCTATTAACAACAATAACATTAAAATGTTAACATTTTATATAGAGCTATTTTCACATCAGAAGAGGAGCACATACAGATATCTTTCCAAAACAGCTATTTATTGACAGATGTGCAGATACACAACCAATGCAACTGGGTTCAAGGAGTGGTAATGTAAACTTAGCTGGTGATAACAGTCCTTTCTTTCCACATGTGCAAGTAGTGAGAATGGAATGAATGCAGGCTAAAGAGGACAGAAGACTGGACATAAACAGGTAAGCAGCAAAGGAAGGAAGCCGGGTGAGTAGTCTGGTAGAGAACAACAAGACCTGAGAACTGAGGAGTGACGTGTAAGTACTTCTTTAGGAGTCCTTGATGCAGGTGATCAGTATTCAGGTGACTGAGAATGTGTAGGCAGAGCTGATAGGTCTGGTGCCTAGGATTTGACTGACTCTGTAAAAGAACCCCCCTCCCCCCCCACTGGCAGCTCCCGATAACTGTGGTGGATGACCATGGGGATGGCCTATACCTCTTGGTGCTGGGCGGTTTGGACTGATGGCATGGAATTCCATAAGTAGCAATAGATTGAGGATGTCATCACAAGCAACCCAACATCTCTCCTTTGACCCGTATCTCTCCGGCTCCAGACCCTGAGAAGGAAGGAACAATGGGATCATTGCATGGGTTGAATAATGATACATGGAATGAAGGTGATATACGATAGTGAGGAGAAAGGTCTATATGGTATGTGACTTCATTAAGCTGACTTTGAGGGATTCAGCTTGCGACAGGGCAGTCAAAGATGGATGTCCCTGGTGGAGAGCCAGACCTTTTGTTCCGGATGGTACTGGGGAGTTGCGGTCCTTCTGGCATCGGCCAGGCTTTCTTTCTCTGAACTTCCCTCTGCAGATGGATGTGAGCTAATGCTAATGCTATCCTATGCGCAGGATGTGGTTTCCGTAGCGTTCCCCTATTGGCTTTCGCAGGGCACTGGAGGGGGTCAGCAATAGTGGCATTTTCCATACGGATCCCAATTCATCAGTCACTGACGTAACGTCAAAAGTGACTGACTGAAAGGAAACGTCTCGGTTACGTATGTAACCCTTGTTCCCTGAAGGAGGGAATGGAGACGTTACGTTCTGTCGCCACAGTTGCTGTACCACCGCTGTACAGCCGAGGCACACCGTCTCGGCTCCTCAGTGAAAAACTGAATGTGCGACTGCACTGCATGCCAACATTCATTGGCTTGTTTTGTTAACACTCCAAGGTGATTCGTCTCTCTAGCAAGATCCTAATTCGTCAGCCACTAACGTAATGTCTCTGTTCCCTCCTTCAGGAAACGAGGGTTACATACGTAACCGAGACGTTTCTCAGATCGCAAATGCAGACATGGTGTTATGTTTACGTGGTTGTATTTCTCTATTAGTGCTACTGGATGTTAGTGCTACATTTGACTACAAAATTATGTTGGCATTACTGAAGTTGCATTGTCATGGTTTAAACCTTACTTATCTGACCATCATCAATTCGTAGAAATAAATGACGAGATATCATATTGCTCACAAGTATAGTATGGAGTGCCACAAGGCTCAGTACTATGGCCATTGCTTTTCACACTTTACATGTTACCCTTGGGAGATATAATCAAGAAACATGGTGTTAGCTTTCACTGTTATGCTGATAATACTCAGCTCTATATTTCTTTGCAGCCCGATGAAACCTACAAATTTGCAAAACTAACGTAATGCACAGTTGACATAAAAACTGGATGACTTGTAATCTCCTACTGCTAAATTCTGGAAAAAATAAATAAATAGAGAATAATAATAATAAAATAAAAAATACAGAGTGGAATACGGAGGGTGAGTTGGAGAGCCCATAACAAGGTACTCATAGTGGTCTGAAGGTGTCACAAAAGTGGCCTTCCACTCATCACATATCTGAATGAGGTTGTAGGTGCTCCGCAGGTGCAACTTGGTGAAGATGCAAGCTCCAAGTAACTGCTCCAGGAACCAGATTAAGGGAGTAATGGTACTTGATAGTTTTTGAGTTGAGAGCACAGTAATTGACGCAGGGCCTCAAGTCTTCCTCCTTTTTTGCCACGAAAAAGAAACTTTAAGCTGCAGGGGCAGTAGATGGCCGAATGAACTTCTGCTTGAGTGCCTCTTTGATGTACTCCTCCATGGCCTCTCCTGGAAGGACAGAGGATAGACTTTTCCTGTGGGTAAGGTTGCCCCAGGCAGCAGGTCAATGGCACAGTCCCATGGCCGATGTGGTGGTAATTCAGTTGCCAGTTGCTTATTGAAAACATCCTAGAACGCAGGTACACGTGGGGGATCTCTTGCTTGACTTCCTCTTGATGGAAGTGGAGTTAATCTCATGGGGTTCTGAATGAACCACATTCCCAGTATACGGATGGTGTATTTTGTTGCATCCATGGAAACTGCCAGCTGATCCAAAATCTATGAGGGGTTTCGCTGAAACAGAATATATTACTATTACATCCGGTCCAGTTAAATGTACTGTATCTGGAGGTAGCTGAATAATACAGTACTCACCACTAGGCATGGTGGGCGAACAGGACACATAGGTAGGAGGTGGCCGTCAGCTCCGCAGTACATGCGGAGACAATTGAGTATTCTGCACTGATGTTAGACATTCGATATTCGACAATCAACTTGATGATGACCAGATGACCATTTGGTGGCGGATGGAAGGACTGAGACATTGACAATAGATGGTGATCAATGCAGCTTCATTTCACCCACTGACAGCAGCTATTGTACGGAATCTGAGAGTGTAATCAGGCACCAAAGATTTCCGTTGGTGGATGTGGTAGAGTTGGTCATGAACCTGCAGGAACCTGGTGAATGCCATCAATGAGGAAGTGATAAGTCCATTAGTGTCCCAAATGGATCTCGCCCATTGCAGAGCTCGTCCAGACAGCAGAGAAGTTATGTAAGCAATTTTTGCTCAATAATTAAGAAACAGATGAGGTTGAATTTTGAAGAAGAGAGAACATTGTAACAGAAACACTGCACTCAAACCGACTCTTAGACAGCTATGTTTAATTCTCACAGATTGAGAGAAATTGATCTTTTACCAGGGTCATAATTATTTAATCACTTTTCACTTCAGTTTTTCACCTATTTTTCTTGAGTTAAAATTCATTAAAACTAAAGATATTTACTGAAAAGAGTCATAAAGAATAAAAACTCATGGGCACTCACAGCTAAAACTATGCGACTCATTAGACATTACCATAGTTATATAATAAAAAATAAAAAAAAAACACTGTGGAATTTGTAATTATGACAGTATTTTTACAGTGCTCGAAACTACAAGGTTAATTTCCACATTGACGGTCTTAAGGGTCAGTCAGTGTTGCCTGAAAAGCTTGTAATTGCCACTGTACATGGCACAATGTGTTCCAGTTTACCTTGTGACTATGGTTGAAATGGTCGGGGCTGTTTAATGTGGTTCAGATTGGAGCCTTTAAGGTTTCCATATACGATTGTCAAATTCAAATGGGTTGAACAACACTCATTGTGTTTGTCATTGTATCGTGCAGGGTTCCTCAATATGCGGCCTGCGGACCAGAGAGAAAAATGTTTGGCCCACGCTAATTTCAAATAAAGTGGCATGAAAATTCAAACGCAGCACCAGAAAGCGACATTAACTTACATCATGTCTACACCGGACGCTACATGGTGTGCTGCAACAAAATACTACAGAACTTATTATAATCAGTGATGCTGTCTACACTCAATGTGGCACAGTGTGGCGCGACAAATCCCTGACAGAAAACTGCTGAATCTTTCTATTTATGACACGCTGACACAAAGTTCAAATGATTTGTAATGTTTTGTGTAGATATACGATGCATCCAGTGTAGATATATGATGTGACAGCAAAAACATGGCGAGTGTTAAGTAAAGAAAAGTGGACACCAAACAGTTTTGAGTGAGGGATACCATCTTTGTTATGGATGTTGGTTCACAGTGAGTTCGTAGTTTTAACGTAAGTTTGTTTTAGCGTAATTTATTTTCAAGATCTGAGGTAAAATATCTAATGGCCATGAATATTTAGTGATTCACACCTGAGAGACAAAGGGCCCTCCCCTAATGGCCCATCAGTGTGACTGTGAGGCAGGTAAGACAGAATGTGAGGAGATTGAAAAAATGGCTTTTTAAATTATTTACATTTTATTTACAACACAGTATCATCAAAACATACACAATGAAGATCAAAGACACATTATTGTGCATACTGATCTAACCACAGAGATGTGAACTGACTTTGAGTCATTCCTGAACAAGTAAACCATACCTGATATTTAAGTGTTTGCTGCTTCTTTCCATGGGTTCAAGGGGAAAAAAACATCATCAGTAGTCAAGGAGCTTGTTTTACCATAAAATATCATTCACTAGCTGGGACCACACCACAAACAAGCTATGAAACAGTTAGTTGAACAGAGTGTTGGGGAAGAGTAGAAAGAGGACAAAGGGGTAGAGGTAATGGAATGATGGTCAGGTTGATCAGGGCATCTAGAATTGATGGCTCAGAGAGACTGAGAGTGGGGGTACCGTCTCTATCATATATTTAGGCCAGACAATTAGGACCCCCAATGTTGGGAAGAGCTGAGTTAAGCGTGAGCTTGGAATGTAGATGGCCTTATCATACGGAGAGGATGCAGAGGCTAAATAGTTCAGGTGTTCAATGGTTAATGCAGGTTCATGTTTTCGTAGCCTTTATTAGTACAAATGTGTGAGAATGAGAGAAAACTGGGCAATCATAGCCAGTGGTTGTTCATAGGAGCAGCTGATCCCTGACAAGTAGGTTTAGAAATGCACATGTGGATCTTAGGAAGGAATGAGCGTAAGATATTAAGTTGTGAATGGACGGTGGGTCGGTTGATGGGAAAGGAAGCTTTGAGACAGTTCCACCTGGAGAGGTATTCTGGAAATCATGCTTGGAGCAAGGCAATTAAGAATGGCTTCTTGAGAAGCATGTTTGGTGTCTGATCTGTGGTGAGACCGGAGTGGGGTGAATGTTTATTCTGGAGCCAAGTCTTGATTTCGGGAAATGGGAAATGAGACGAAGAGTCAGCTACAAGATTGAGGAGTCCTGGTATATGAGTTGCTCGATGAAGAAATTGTGGTTGAGCAGAGATTAAGTGAGCCTATGCATGAATTGCATAACTGCCAAACATGATCATCCCTTGTTTAGTTTCGACTTCTGCTGCATAGTCTGAGCGGATGAGTAGATTCGGACCATTCAACCCCCAAAGGATGGCTGCTATGACTATGGGATATATTTCATAATGCTGTGGAGACTGCTCCTGACTGTGGATTGTGGGAACTGAATTCCGGAGGCTGTTCGGAATCAACCCAGCAGCCACCAAATTAACTGATGAAGTCTATTTAGGGTGTTGCATCAGTGTATAGTTGGATGCAACCGTAGATAGAGAATTATGGAAAATAAATGCTGTTCTATGATGAGAGGTGTTGTTGCCAGAGGCACACTTCCATTGCATGCTTATCTAACGTGACTCTTTCATAGGAGAAGGGATGGTTGCTGCTTTTGACAGAATGTCTGATGCAAAGGATTTCCCTTGAGGAATTATCCGGATGGCATTGTTAAGGTGGCCTAGAAGTCCTTGTAGCTGACACTTAATACGTCTGTCTAGCTCAGAAGAAGTGTAAGGCTCTGAAGTTTCTACTCTGATAATGGAAGGCAGAGTTCAGTGAAAACATAGATTAGTGTGAAAATCCTGTGGTGCAGATGAAGGTGCAATGATTTGAAGTATTTGAGGAGGTGAAGGACGTAAAAGAGTCGTTGGTTGTTAGTAAGAATCCATCATAGCTTGGAAAGAGAGTCTAAAATCCTAGGGCTGCTTCTGCAATCGAATGTGGCTTACGGTAAAGTAATGGCACCTTCCCAGAAGCCTCACCAGATTGTTGATGGATAGGCAAGACTTGGCATTAGTGGTATCAGCTTTGGCGAGCCAAGCTCTGTGGCCTGCTAAGTGAATGAGTTTGCTAGTATGGTCGACAGTAGTGTATTGCATGGAGTATTCTGGGGTTGTGATGATACAGTTAATGGTTGGAATGTGAGTGTAATAGGGAGAAGATAAGTTGATTATAAATTGTACCTATATAATTGCTATGCTTTGCAAGTCAGTCTGCTGGTGTCGTAGGGTTATGAAAGCAGGAGTTTCTCGCATGGGCTCCGTCACAGAACGCGCGGGTGTGAAGGGGCCTGCAGTTAGACAAGTGGCAGCCCAGATGATTGAGGTTGTTGCGTGCCGTCCTGCCTCTCTGATGCAGTATTGGCCAGACTCTATGTCCATGATTTAAGGAAAGGTTCATGTTTACTGAGGGGCATTTCTATCAGCACTGGAATAACTGGAGGGGATGGAGCTGCAGCAGATAGCTGTAGTTTGCATGGAGAAGTGTTGAGGTTTGGGTGGGGGGGGGGTCTGTAATTGAGCATGCTGAAGCTGGATGTGAGGGGGCTCCACAAGTTCACATAAACGGATGTTTAAAATTTGTAGGGGTGCACAATAAATATCAGCTGATAATTAATGCACATCTCATCAGTAAAGCCATTCATTATCAGCATGGATTTGCGTAACTTGTCAGTTAACAATGGCTCTGTGTAGTAACATCTGCTCTATGTGAAATCAAGCACCTGATGGAATTTACCACTGATTAGAGAATCAGCTTTACTGACGAGATGTGCATTAATTATCCGCCGATATTTATCATGCACCCCTAAACATTTGAATATCCAGCAGTAGAGTTCAAAGTTGAGAGGGCTCCTGAATGACCCTTGGTTGGACTGCTGTAGACGACCTGCAGCTGAATTATTTGTGAGCGTAGAGCTACTGAGACAGAAGGTGATGGACTTCTGAAGCTGGCCGAGTAGGTGGTGTCACTATGGCTAACCTGTTGCTAGATGGCAGTATGTGAAGGTATTGATGGAGGATGGAAAGGGGAAATTGTAGACCAGAGGAAATGGAATTGGAGGTTGGAGGAGTCCTTGCTGGCCCACATGAGCTAGGGTCCCTTGGGCACTGGATGAGGCACCTGGACTGCAGAAACAGCTGTTTGAATCATTAGAAAACTGGGAGCCGTATGCTGTAAACGGCTGAAGGAAGGGTGGAAGAATGGATGTTGAGATGAAAGGATGTTTGTGAGTGGGTTTTTAGCCAATTTGTTGCTAGATGGCAGGATGAGAGGGTATTGATGAGGGAGAAATGGATAGACCACTTGTAATAGAATTGGAGGTTGAGGGAGTCCAGACTGCACCGCATGAGGTAGTGATGCTGGACGAGGCTTCTGGACTAGCTATTGAGGGTAGCTATTGAGAATTATTAAGATGGCTGAAGGAAGGGTGGAAGAATGGATGCTAGGATGAAAGGATGTCTTTGAGTGGGGGGGGGTATTGAGGATGAGAGGATATTGGTGGGGGGAGGAGGTAGAGTGAGGGAGGGAAAGAGGGAGGGAGAGAGTGAGAGATGGAGGTATAGCACCAGGTCAGCATCTTACGCTATTTTCATGGCAAACAATTAAAATACGTATAAGTATAATAGGTATAACAAATACAATAAAACTTAATAAACTTCTAAAACGTTCTTAGTAGCTACTGATAATTATTAGAGACACAGGGCCATATAGCTGTAAACAGCTGAAGTCAGGGTGGAAAAATGGATGTTAGGATGAAAGGATGTTTTGAGTTTGGGAGTTTTGAGGATGAGAGGGTATTGGTGGAGGTGGGGGTAGAATGAGGGAGGGAGAGAGGAAGGTAGAGAGAAAGTGAGATGGGGAGGTATAGAGAGAGGGGAGAATAAGAAGCTATTGAGAATAACCTCTTAAATTCTAAAACTTTCTAAGTAGCTACTGAGAATATTTAGAAACATGGGGGCCGTATTGCTGTAAACGGCTTAAGGAAGGGTGGAAGAATGGATGTTGGGATGAAAGGATGTTTGTGAGTGGGGTGTGTTGCAAGATGGCAGGATGAGAGAGAGAGGAAGGGAGGGAGAGGAATGGATGTTGGGATGAAAGGATGTTTGTGAGTGGGGTGTGTTGCAAGATGCAGGGAGGAAGGGAGGGAGGGGGAGAATGGATAGAAGATTTGCAAATAGAATTGGAAGTTGAAGGAGACCGGCTGGTCTGCGTGAGCAAAGACTATAGAATACCCAAGACGTGTCACTCCTTTAATTTTGAATGGGGAAAAAGAATGCAACGCTCAATATGGCCACTGAATAATAGGTATTAGGCGCCGCCTTCTGAATGAAAGAGCCAATCGCTAATCAGAAAAGTCAGCGCGTCACTGCAGCTGCTGTTAGAAGCGTCCCGGTTGCTATAGAAACAGTCAGCTCTCTGAGACGTGCGCTTAGGACTGCGCATGTGCACTGACTGATCTAGCCTGAATGATTAAGCTTTTAATAATGCTATTTGAGCAAAAGTAAACAACATTTATGTCACAGTTGTTGTCAGATTTCTTTGGTGATTTCAAATATGAAATTGAATCATAAGCTTAGTGAACAGTTTTGGAGAATTTGATGTTTCCCCACACAAAAGAAATAGGAGTTGCTCTTGCATGCCTAAGAGGCGTTTCATAGATGGCCACCAAGTGACATGACTTGTCTTAAAAGGACTTTGGCATGAGGTAAAGTCTCAAGGGATAGTGAATGGGCATCTGGAATTTAAAAGTAGCTATAGATAATTATTAGAAAACATGGAGCCGTATTGCTGATTGTTTGTTTATTTACTTATTAAGCTATACCAGCATATGTGGCTATATTTCATGGTGAAAACCAGTTAATACATAAATCAATCCGTACACAAGTCTGTAATGCATACGAGTCAGGTGGGAACAATTTAGAATGTTCAATTTAACCAGCCTGTATGTCTTTGGGCTGTGAGCCGTATTGCTGTAATCAGCTGAAGGGAAGGGTATAGGAATGGATGTTGGGATGAAAGGATGATTGTGAGTGGAGTTTTATGAGCAAACTGTGAGCATAGAGAAGAGAAGAATTTTGGGAGAGATCAGATTGAGTGAGTGCAGGTAGAATTACGTCTTGCCTGCTGTTAGGGGGAGCTGCTGTCTGATGATGTGAGGGAGAATTCTCATGACGTCACATGTGATGGAGAGTGACTCCATAGGAGTTGCCGGAAGTGCTGAGGGCTCAAAGTTCGTCATGACAGAAGTTTTATTGATACTGAATACAGTGAAAATAACTGTTTGTTATCTGCACAATTGAATTGGATACCTTGGATTTAAGTGCCTGTTGTCCTTAGCTCTGGATTCTGAAAGACGTGCGATGGGAGCGCTGAGGAAGCACCAGAGAAGCGGCTTGCAAGGAGAGTGAAGATTCCGTTTCTGTGTCCATCACGCAAACGATGATGGCAATCCCGGCCCGAGGATCACACTGACGGACAGGGTGGAGCCTGGGAACAGCTCAGAGTCCTCCCGAGAGCCTGGGAGAGAACGCTCATGGCCCGGAATGTGCGCGACAGAACGAGAGCGCTCGGAAAATGCCTGCGATCGGGACAATGAGAGGTGATCCTCAAGTGACGCCAGTGACATTGAATCAAACAGAAAGCCGTCCAGACCAGGCGAGTCCATCTGTCGTTCGAGAGAAAGAAACGAACAGTTTGGTATGAGGTGGCCCAATATACGGAGGTTTCGGGAAGTCAGGTGATTGTTTGGGGCGTGGCCCTGCTCCTGAACATCTGTTAACCTATTAACTCCATGTGTAGCTGAACATCTGATGTCAGTACAGCGCTCTCAGAGGAAAACTGTTTGAAGAGACTCAAGTGAAAGTCAACAGGAATTATCTGTGGTGCAGGTATCTGATCACTAAAAAACAAACATCAAAAAAAAAAAAAAACATTTTTGAGCATATTATAATATATATAATATCAGGATATCTGTATATATAGAGATTTTGTAGTCATAGACTCACACATGCTTTGTAATTTTTATAGCTGAGAAACTATTTAAAGGAGATATAAAGGACATTTTATTTCTGAGAAACTAATTATTATTGTTTAGCAGTTATAAAAATCTATTTGTGAACAGAGCATTAATTTTAATTTAATTCAGTTGAAGTTTATTTGTGTTACGCTTTTTGGGATAGAAATCATTGCAAAGCTACTTTACAGAAAATTAAGTTTCTACAATATTTAGTAGTAGCTTATCAGTGATGACTGTCAGTTTATGTGCATACGGCAGAAATGTTCAGAAAAATCAATAAAAGACATAAACAAACAGACGATTAACTCTATTAACAGCAATTATGCAATCAAACTTATAGCAAAATGTGGTAGTTCTGTATGTTGTCTCAGGGTTAGCATCATCTGAGGTCCTCTGAGGGGTTGGCATCATCTCTTCTCAGGTGTTCTGGATCCAGACTGGAGCTTGTGTAAATCCTAGTTACCACGGGATGTAAATTCCGTGGCAAAACAGAGAAACAAATAGAGACATAATTAGCGTAGCTGCTGTTCCAGCCAAGTAAAATTAATTAGTTTAACCCAAGCTAAAGAATAATAATGCGCATTTGATCAGATATAACTGCAGTCCAAAATTATGAGATGCATTATTTGAATGCTTGGCCAAAGAGGTGTGTTTTTAATCTAGATTTAAACAGAGGAAGTGTGTCTGAACCCCGAACATTATCAGGAAGGCTATTCCACATTTTGGGAGCCAAATGCGAAAAAGCTCTACCTCCTTTAGTGGACTTTGCTATCCTAGGTACTATCAAAAGTCCAGCGTTTTGTGACCTTAGGGAGCGTGATGGGTTGTTGCGTGGTAGAAGACTAGTTAGGTACGCAGGAGCTAAGCCATTAAGGGCCTTATAAGTAAGTAATAATATTTTGTAACTGATACGGAACTTAATAGGTAGCCAGTGCAGAGACTGTAAAATTGGGGTAATATGATTATATTTTCTTGACCTGGTAAGGACTCTAGCCGCTGCATTTTGGACTACCTGTAGCTTGTTTATTGAAGATGCAGGACAACCACCTAGCAGTGCATTACAATAGTCCAATCTAGAGGTCATGAATGCATGAACTAGCTTTTCTGCATCAGAAACAGGTAACATGTTTCGTAGCTTGGCAATGTTTCTAAGAGTGGAAGAATGCTGTTTTTGTAACATGGGAAATATGATTTTCAAAAGACGAGTTACTGTCTAATATAACACCCAGATTTTTGACAGTAGAGGAAGTAACAGTACATCCGTCTAATTGCAAATTGTAACATTTTTAACACACTCTGTTAGCTTAGATAATTTTGAAGTTTCACCTGGGCTTGTTGAGATATATAGTTGAGTATCATCAGCATAACAGTGGAAACTAATCCCGTATTTTCTAATGATATTACCAAGGGGCAACATGTATATTGAAAATAGCAGAGGACCTAGGACAGATCCTTGTGGCACATATTTTACAGGTGATAAATGAGATGACTCCCCATTTAAATAAACAAAGTGGTAGCGATCGGACAGGTAGGATCTAAACCATCTTAAAGCCTGCCCTTGGATACCTGTATAGTTTTGTAATCTATCTATGAGTATGTCGTGATCTATGGTGTCGAACGCAGCACTAAGATCAAGTAAAACTAGCAATGAGATGCAGCCTTGGTCTGATGCAAGAAGCAAGTCATTTGTAATTTTAACAAGTGCAGTCTCTGTGCTATGATGGGGCCTGAAACCTGACTGAAATTCTTCATAGAGATCATTTTTTTTGCAGGTGGGAGCACAATTGAGCAGACACAACTTTTTCTAAAATTTTAGACATAAATGGAAGATTTGAAATGGGTCTGTAATTTGCCAGTTCACTAGAATCTAGTTGTGGTTTCTTAATAACAGGCTTAATAACCGCCATCTTGAATGGTTTTGGGACGTGACCTAAAGATAACGACAAGTTAATAATATTGAGAAGTGTTTTTTCTGCTACAGGTAACAACTCTTTCAGTAATTTAGTGGGTACAGAATCTAATAAACATGATGTTGGTTTAGATGCAGTGATAAGTTTATTTAGCTCTTCCTGTCCTATAGTTCTAAAGCACTGCATTTTATCTTTGGGTGCGATGGATAAAACTGAAGTATTAGATGCTGTAGAATCTACATTTGTTATTGTATTTCTGATGTTATCTATTTTATCAGTGAAGAAATTCATAAAGTCATTACTATTTAACTGTGAGGGAATATTTAGATCGGGTGGTGTCTGGTTATTTGTTAATCTAGGCACTGTGCTAAATAAAAACCTTGGATTGTTTTGGTTGTTTTCTATGAGTTTGTGGATATGCTCGGCCCTTGCAGTTTTTAGAGCCTGTCTTTAGCTGGACGTACTGTTTTTCCACGCAATTCTAAAAACTTCCAAGTTAGTTTTTCTCCATTTGCGCTCAAGACTACGAGTTTCTTTCTTGAGAGCGTGGGTATTACTGTTGTACCATGGCACAGTACGTTTTTTCTCTAACCTTTTTCAATTTGATGGGGGCAACAGCTTCTAATGTATTAGAGAAGATAGTGCCCATGTTGCCAGTCATTTTGTCTAGTTCATGTGTATTTATGGGTACACAGAGCAGTTGAGATAAATCAGGCAGGTTATTTGTGAATCTGTCTTTGGTGGCTGGAACAATAGTTCTGCCCGGACGATAACGCAAAGCTATATAGTTATTATCATCAATACGCAGAATGCACGATACAAGGAAATGGTCAGTAACATTATTACTTTGAGGTACGATATCTATGTCAGTAAGATCGATTCCATGCCATATAATTAAATTTAGCGTATGATTAAAACGATGAGTGGGCCCGGTGACATTTTGCTTTCCTCCGAAAATTAGCACTTTATCAGCGGTAACCAACAGGTCTGAGAGGAAATCTCCAAATTCTTTTAGGAATTCTGTATATGGCCCTGGTGGTCTATACACAGTAGCCAGAGAAAGAGATACAATAGATTTATTTTGCATATCTGACAGTGTAACATTAAGCATAAGTATTTCAAATGATTTAAACCTGTATCCTGTTTTCTGGGTAACATTGAGAATATCACTATATATTGTTGCAACACCTCCCCCATGACCAGTCTGACGGGGCTCATGTTTATAACAGTACTTTGGTGGAGTAGACTCATTTAGACCAATTTAATCATTTGGTTTTAGCCAGGTTTCAGTCAAGCAGAGTACATCAAAACTATTATCTGTGATCATTTCATTTACAATAACTGCTTTGGGTGTGAGTGATCTAATGTTTATGAGCCCAAACTTTAAAAATTGTTTTTGTTCATTTATTTTATGTTTTTTTCTGGTTTAATCACGATAAGATTTTTTCTAGATCCTACATAAAATTTATATTTTGACCTCATTATTCGGGGAACAGACACAGTCTTAATAGATTGGACAGCGCAAGTACTTCTAACATTTAAGCGGGTAGAACAAAAGCCATCATAGCAGTTATTTGAGAATTGGCTTACTAGTCATATGGAGGGTGCAGGCCATCAGCGCGAAAAAGCCTAGGACGCTCCCACAAAAGATTCCAATTATTAACAAAGAGCAGTTTCTGTATCATAGCAGTTATTTGAGAAAGAGCAAAAAGTCTACTGAACCTTTTGTGTCCTCGTCGATACGTGGGCAGTGGTCCTTACACGATGATCGTCGCCGCGGGCGTCGTGCTGTGAACCGTCTCGATCAGGCTCCTGAAGTCCCTCTTCAGCGTCTCCGTCTGCCGCTGCGTGGTGTAGTTAACCCCGGCGTGAAGCACGACTGCTCTGGGGCTCTCGTCGGCCTTCAGGATCGCGGGTATCTGCGCAGAAACATTGAGAACACGAGAAAACGAGAATCGAGTCGTCGCCCGGGGCCTAGCTCGCGTCCTCCGCTCCAGATGCACCCAGGGTCCGTGGTGTCCCGGCGCCGGAGTGAAGGACATCTGGGCAAATCGTGTCCTAGGTGCACCGGGCCTGTGCAGAGAAACACATGGGGTGGAGGTGGTGGGACTTTTAGTAGCGCACTGCATACTTACCCTGGACTTGTGAGCGTCAGCCCGGGAGGTTTCCAGCAAGGCTCTTCGCTCTCTCAGCTGGGCCTGCCTCTGCTCCAGGACCCAAATCTGCTTCTCCACGGCCTCCAGCTCATGTCGTCACCTGCACTCAAAGGTAGACAAACATCCGCCATTAAAGCAAGTAACAGTGAGTAAAGCAATTGTAATGTGTGTGAATAGAGTATTAGCGATGCACGCGGGTTTAGCCACAACCACGCTGGTGATGCTAATGGGCTATAAGCTACTAGCGGACTCTGGAAATCAAAATAAAACTAGTTATAACAAGGCGCTCTGATTGTTTTTGTTGTAGAATACGATAGAGGATATATTCACACGTTATAGAAACGAAAATGATGGTGTATAAAATAGATTTCAACAATAAAAAATAGACAATGAGCATGTCTAATCATTCTTAGACTCATAGCATTTATCCTGTTACAGTGTACCCTCATATAACTTTTATATAGGTTATTGTTTTATATTATATAGAGCGTGAAAACCATCTCTCCACAAGAAATTTAGATACAATGAATTGCCTGTCATATTCAAAATACATTTTAGTCAGGATTTATAGTTTGTGAAAACCCAACTTTGATTTTGTAGTCATATAGTCTAGTATGCATGTTGTAGTATGATTTTGTAGTCATAGACTCACGCATGTTTTGTACCCAGCTAACAAAAAAAGGTCCCCAGACCGTCCCCTAAATGGCCTCTGCGAATGTACCCCGGACATCAGCGTGTAGGGCCCCCTTGATGTCAAGTGGACGTTCGTGAAGACGTCCTCCGGACATTCACGGGAACGTTCACAGGATAAGCAGCAGCCATTCAGGACATTTAGGGGACTTTCGCTTTAAATCCTCCGAATGTCATTTTATTTTACTTTTAGGCTAATCAAAGACAACAGAAACGTTATATGAAGCAAAATATGTTTATTTTAATTGAACAATTGTAAAGTTGTATTGCTCTTTCTGTGTGTGTGTGTGTGTGTGTGTGTGTGTGTGTGTGTGTGTGTGTGTGTGTGTGTGTGTGAGTGCTCGGCTCTGGTTG
>NC_056582.1:1639111-1734092 GCF_018340385.1 Cyprinus carpio | reverse complement strand
TCAGCTGTGGTTAGAAGACAATGGGAATAATTGCCATCGGACTAACCTAAAACAACGAAATGAACACATTCAGTAGTGTAATGATTTTATATGTCTAGGACTATCGTTTATCCATTGAAAAAAGATTTGTAAACACTGTTGACAGTTTGGATTTATACCAAGTGAAATTAAACGCACATAGGCCTTTCTGCCGCATCTCAATGTGTTTTTTTACCATATGGAAAGTAATATTTAAGTTCAATATCTGTCAATATTATATACATCAATTCAGCTTTACATGCTAATGTTAGCTTCGAAAGTGTTCACATAGCCTAACGTCAGCAGCCGTACGGGACAACTTCAGCAAACGTTGTAAAAGGTAAACTTTTCATAAAATTTAAGCATTACGTGATACACAGTGGTTACGGTAGCTAATGTCTACAATTATAAAAGTATAAATACCTTTTCGACCAAGGAAAGCGAAAACTCAAGGCCGTGTCTGAGGAATTCACTGGGAGAACCGTTAACTGTCACTATGCAGCTGAGCGTTGCCATGGAGACATGCTGCATTTCATAAAGTGATTTCATTCGATTATGTGCCCGTTTGATCGACACTTGCTTGGATCCTATCTCCCAATGTGGCTATATTACTATTTTTTTTTTGAGCTGCACGTGGTATAGCAGTCTTAAATAGAATAACTAAAATAATAATTTTCATAAATAACGTTTCTTGTCGGCTTACCAACAGTTTAATACATAAATGGAAAGAATTAATTTATTTATCTGTTATTTTCCACTTTCTTTTCCTTGGCTGCATTTATCACTCTATAACATTCTTGTAGAGCTCCTAGGATGCAACCTTATTTTCTTCATGCATGGGGAATGCATAAACCTAATTGTAGGCTATATGTTCAATCATATTATTGAAGGGTATCATGATTTTGATGTTTAAATGGTGAAAACAGACTCCTGATTTGATGAAATTTTTTTATTACAGAAGTTACTCCTATTTTCCTTTTCCAGAAATGAAAATTATTAATTTTACATTAACTTTATTGAATGTTCAATGAACATTGTGTTGGTTTCATATGGATAACTTTATCACAGAATATTTTCGATATGACTTACTTCATTTATAAAGTAGACACTCCAAGCTTTCTATAGAAATGTCTATAATGTCTGTGTATTGAGTATTCGCTGAGTTTCAGTTCATTTTAATGACGCATTCAAACAGATATGCACAGAGAATGAGATGGCTAAAAAGACATTTGTAGATATGTCTATAATTTGTGTTTATTGGTGTCTGAAGCATACATTGAAAAAACACCAACGAGTTGGCCGGCGACAGCCTCTGACGTCACTACCGGCGCGACTATAAACAGGCACCGGGGGGAGAACACCGTTGGGCACCGGGAGAACACGTCATGGTGTCTGAAGCATGGCAGGGAGCTAGAGGACGCAGTGCCTCGTTCCCTACTCAGGGAACCATGGTTACATTCGTAACCTGAGACGTTCCCTTTCAAGGGAACTAGTCAAACGCGAACTGCGTCCTCTAGGGGTCGCTATGGGGAACAGTATACCCACGCCGCCATGCTGAGGGGAGTGCAGGCCAGAATCATGGCGAACTCTAAGTATCAACTCTACCATTTCCGTGGGAGTTGCCCCTGGGATGTTTAGACGGCTGTCTGTGACAGTACCCCTTACGGCCAAAGGCCTAAGCTACATACCCAACTTAATTGTTAGGGCCTCGGCCCGGGGTAGAGCTGAAGGCTTGGAATCAGTAAAGATTCCTTTAGAGGGATACGACTAAGAACCTAGCATTCTATACTAAGTCTTGCCTGTCACACAGGGGCTACCGCTTGCCAGTAGCAACACCCTGTTTAGATAGGTATCCGAGGATACATAGGTGGAGTGGCGCCCAAGATTAACGGGGCTTTTACCAACTCAAGAAAGGGCACGAAGCAACCACGCGAAGCCCTCACCATATAGGATTTTAGAAAGAACGCAGAACACTAGCGTGCAAACTTACCACAGTGTGGATTTCAGAAAGTGTGCGAAGACTTCACGTGCACACTTACCATAGCATGGATTTTCAAATACTGTTCTAAGGAAGGGCTCTCGTGGCACTCTGATAGAGCAGATCATAGATGGAATGGTGCATCTCAAAACAGTATGTTTGAGAGTCATCAACTCAATCTGTGGAAATAATGCTGGAGTGCTCTGGGGAAAAAACAGAGAACTCAGTCTCATATGAGAGGAGAACTCCGAATCCAGAGTAGCGCGCTCATAGGCGATCCTTCTTGGAAAAGGGGAGCGCTGCTAAACTACCACGAGAATCGGCCAAATAGCCCCTCATGTTTAAGGGAAGCGATGCTTGAAGTGTATAAACGAGTACACACTGGGTTGTGAGTCTTGCGTGCACACTGACCACTATGTGGTTTTCAGAAAGTACACAGAGCTTAGCGTGTGTACCTAAAGGTTCCTAAGCATCGCAGAGGCGCTGAACCGCACGGGAGAGGCAAGCTCAAATTTTACAAACCTCTAGCGAGGGGAGCATCACCTGAGGCAGCATATACAAGGCTTCTGTAACTCCCACGTTCACTTCCCGCTGGATAAGACAGCACAGCTAAGCGGCCAGGAGACCCCTCAGGGTGACCTGGCCGGACATCCATGAAATTCCCTGCAGTGCTGTGGCAAGCCTGATGATCAAGGAGGCTCCCGCAGAAACCTGTGATCTCAGCCGCCTAATACCGGAACATGAAGCCGGATGGCTGGTGCTGACGAGTGTTTAGTAAACAATGTTAACGGAGCACTGCAAAGGAAACTCACAGAGTTTATTAGTAGAAACATAACCACCAGCAATTTACACATAAGTATATACAGAAAGGGTTATTCCCACCCTCCTGCGCTGGAACCCCGCACAAGGGGCATCTCCTTTTAGTCCGGACAATCAGTAAGGTGGTTGCTATGAACATAGAACCAGCCAAAAACATTATAGGTCCAGCATAGGAGGCTGTTATGCGAGAGGTTACCACCTAACCTCGATCAGGTGGAGAGCTGGTGGTTACAGGGTAATTAGGAAGGGGAGGATAAAAGCAGAAGTTAAAAATCCCTAAAGGGAACGAGTAGATACCTCGGTATCACTCTGATTCAGACGAGAATGCTGCATCGTCTGGATCACATCCCTTAGGTTCTGCTTACCTCCTTGTGACCCACAATTCCTCTCACCCCTGCCCGCAGGTGGGGGAGGAGTGCGAGTCGCGACACTAGCCTTCTGTGCCCGTCTTTGATCCTCAGATCGAGACAGGCCAGGACCCCTATTTTGTTCGGGCTCAGACCTGGACCTTCGTGGAACGAAGGATCTGAAAGCAGCGGAGTGCGCCTTCATCTCCCCGAACTTCTCGATCACCGTCTCAATGGAAATACCGAAAAGTTCAGAAGGCGAAATCTGAGCATCGAGAAGAAAGCCTTTTCTTTCTTCCCGATGTCTGCCAGGTTAATCCACAGAAGTCTCTCCGTTACCACCATGGCCGCCATAGTCCTGCGCATGGCAGAGGCAGCCTGCTTGGTAGCCTGGAGAGAGATCTGTGGTGCGGCGTAGCTCGGCTACCTGATCAGGAAAAAGGCCTTCCCCTCTATCCAGGTCTCTTAGCAGATCAGTCTGATATGCTTGAAGCACCACCATCGTGTGTAATAAAGCCACAGCCTGACCTGCTGCTGCGTATGCCTTGCCATTTAAGCAAGATGTATTTCTTGAAGGGGCTTAGATGGCAAGGAGGGAGATTAAGAGAGGATGTCTCCCCCGCAGAAAGAAAGCTCTTTCTACAGGGGGAAGCCTCTCATAGCAGTTTTCTCGCATCGCCTCGATGTCGGCAAAACTCTGATGCCGAAACCGATGGATGCGAGAAGAAAAGGGCCTCTTTCATTTCCTTTCGATCTCTGTATGGAGATCAGGCAGAAATGGAAGGCTCTCCTGAGCTGGAGGGCTATGGTCGGAAAGATAATGCTCATCGAGGCGGCCTTGCGGCGTCACCTTGTTAGCGTACTTTCATGGCAAGTCCAACCTTGCCGTGGCGCGATCCATATCCTCCAACAGCTCTACATAGGCAGGGCAGGAGAATTGAGAAGGCTCAGCCTCAGCTTCTTCACCATCCTCAAATATCTCCTGCTTTTCCTGGGTAAAAACCCAGCAGAGCACTAACCTCAGTATCAGAAATTGTTAAAGATATAACATCATCCTCCTGAGGCTCTTTATTGTCCGCCACCATTATGAGCGCGAAAGGGAAAGTCCCTCTTTAAACCATTCAGACAGATCCACCTGAAATTCTCACAAGCTCATTCTCCTCCGTGCCTCAGCAGCGGCGGGTCCTGAACCGCGGGAAGCAGATGGCTGCCTTTTTTTTCTCAGAAAGAGCGACGAACGAGAGCAGAGCTTTTTCCTTGAAAAAACACTCACAATGCACGCAGATTGCCTCCTCAAAGACATCACGTGCGTGCTCTTTACCCAAACAAATAACGCAAAGATCTTGTGTGTCACCGGGTGTCAAATAAAGCACATTGTCTAAACGCTTGCTAGAAGTTGCCATGATAGACAGAGAAAGAGTGCTCTTACCAGTTCTTTCAGATGCACGCTTCAAACAAAAAAGTTTTGAAGACAAAGAAGAGAATGACGTGTTCTCCCGGTGCCTGTTTATAGTCGCACCGGTAGTGACATCAGAGGCTGACGCCGGCCAACTCGTTGGTGTTTTTTCAATGTATGCTTCAGACACGGGTCACGACGAGGTGTTCCCCATAGCGACCCCTAGAGGACGCAGTTCGAAGTTCCCTTGAAAGGGAATGACAGTTATAGGCAGTTCATCATTGAAGTCAGTGGTGTCATTCATCTCAGTTCAGTTTAAATAGTATCTGTGCAATCATTTGCAATCAAGTCAATGATATTGCTGTAAATGAAGTGTCCCCAACGAAGCAAGCCAGAGGCGACAGCGGCAAGGAACCAAAACTCCATCGGTGACAGAATGGAGTTCTCCTCTGGCCAGACGAAACCAGCAGTTCAATTCCAGGCTGCAGCAAAGTTAGATTGTGCAGAAGAATCATCTGTTTCCTGTGGTCTTGTCCCGGTGGTCGTCTGAGACAAGGTCTTTACAGGGGATCTGTCTCTGCGGCACATCTAGTTGTCCTAGTTTCCGCTGGCTTTCAGGGCTGTAGAGGTCCTTTCTAGGTGCTGATCCACCATCTGGGCTGGATACGTACTGGATCTGGGTGACTGCAGTGACCCTCTGATCTGGATACATACTGGATCTGGTGGCTATGGTGACCTCAGAATAAGAGAGAAACGGACTAATATTAGCATAGATGCCATTCTTTTAACGATGTAGCAAGTACATCGGGTGTTATGGGAAGTGTTCCCGGTTCTGGTTTACCTAATTAATGCAGCCTAAAAATCCTTTAACGGATTTGGATACTAGAAGCGTATTAGTGTGTTGTGTGTAAGCCAGGTTAAAGAGATAGGTCTTTAACCCTCTGGGGCTGACTAATGCAAATATGCGTCTTGAGGCATCTTCTCCTGATAACACCAAAAAGAACTTAAATTAAACTTTCAGTTTTGATTGTACAGATAAGAGCAATACATCAATCGAATCTGTGAAGGGTCTAATTTTATCTAATTATATCTAATATCAAATTTTATCTAATTTTAATCTAATTTTATCCGAGCGCGCTATTGGCATTATAATGATCCACACATAAACGTTGCTTTCTCAAAAACACAATCATGTAAATACATGCTGCTCACATATTATTGTAGCCCAGTTTGTGCTGATTACAGTGTTATTAGACTTTAGCCATTTATGTGTTTATAAGCAAGTAAAAAAAACACAAATATCAGGGCATGTCAAAACTTCTCTAGGCCCCCAAAACACCCTCAGGCCCCAGAGGGTTAATCTAGATTTAAACTGCAAGAGTGTGTCTGCCTCCCGAACAATGTTAGGTAGGTTATTCCAGAGTTTGGGCGCTAAATAGGAGAAGGATATGCCACCCGCAGTTGACTTTGATATTCTAGGTATTATCAAATTGCCAGAGTTTTGAGAATGGAGCGGACGTGGAGGACTATAATGTAACAAGAGCTCGTTCAAATACTGAGGTGCTAAACCATTCAGATCACTAGTACACTGAACCGAGAACCGTTTCCTTCGGACACGTCTGATTTTATAAGTAATAAGCAAGATTTTAAAATCTATACGATGTTTGATAGGGAGCCAGTGCAGTGATGACAGAACCGGGCTAATATGATCATACTTCCTGGTTCTAGTAAGAACTCTAGCTGCTGCATTTTGGACTAACTGGAGTTTGTATACTAAACGTGCAGAACAATTACCCAATAAAGCATTACAATAATCTAACCTTGAGGTCATAAACGCATGGATTAACATTTCTGCATTTGACATTAAGAGCATAGGCCGTAATTTAGATATATTTTTTTAGATGGAAAAATGCAGTTTTCCAAATGCTAGAAATGTGGCTTTCTAAGGAAAGGTTGCTATCAAATAGCACAGCTAGGTTCCTAACTGATGACGAAGAATTGACAGAGCAGCCATCAAGTCTTAGACAGCGTTCTAGGTTATTACATGCAGAGCTTTTAGGTCCTATAATTAACACCTCCGTTTTTTTCAGAATTTAGAATCGTAAGAAATTATGAGTCATCCAGTTTTTTTATATCGACTATGCATTCCGTTAGTTTTTCAAATTGGTATGTTTTGCCGGGCCGTGAAGTTATATAGAGCTGAGTATCATCAGCATAACAATGAAAGCTAACACCGTGTTTCCTGATGATATTTCCCAAGGGTAAACATGTAAAGCGTGAAGAGTAACGGCCTTAGTACTGAGCCTTGAGGTACTCCATACTGCACTTGTGATCGATATGATACCTTTGCATTCACTGCTACGAATTGATGGCGGTCATATAAGTATGATTTAAACCATGCAAATGCACGTCCATTAATGCCAACAAAGTGTTCTAGTCTATGCAAAAGAATGGTGTGGTCAATGGTGTCGAACGCAGCACTAAGATCCAATAGCACTAATAGAGAGATACAACCACGATCTGATGATAAGAGCAGGTCATTTGTAACTCTAAGGAGAGCAGTCTCAGTACTATGATACGGTCTAAATCCTGGCTGGAAATCCTCAAAGATGCCATTTTTCTCTAAGAAGGAATATAATTGTGAGGATACTACCTTTTCAAGTATCTTGGACAGAAAAGGGAGATTCGAGATCGGTCTATAATTAACTAGTTCTTTTGTAAGGGAAACAGGTCAATTTAGCTCAAAGGGAATCATTTAAGATTTTAAAGGGGATTTGGACAGAATAACTGTTTCACGGCTGATCACTGAAACGGCCAGCGATTCACTGAACGAGCCGTATAACATCAAATCTGCACTGGATATGAATAGCCAAAGTATAGTGAAAACACTATTAATTAGCACAGTAACAAGATCGGCAGTTTAAGACATTAACTTGTAAGCACAAAACACAAGACACTTCTCTTTTCAATATGAATGAGCCTTTATTAGATAAATCTAAGACATATAAACTAATCTAACACATAAGCACACACACTCACAAATTCACACAAGTTGCAGGAGGATAGAAAGTTAGGGAAGAATGAGTTTAAGAGAATGAAAATGTGGAATCCAAGTTTACAGCAATACGTGAAATTGCATAGACATGAACAGCCATGAATCACTTAATTAACAAATTGCATTGAGTTCCTCAATGAGGTTAAAAATATATTAGATACACCAGTACAGATCGGAGTCTGAGGTACTTACATTTGCGTTGCCTGTGTAACGGGGGTTCCCTTTAAAATCGCTGAAAAGGGTGTTTCCCGAGGGTTGCTGATTGGCTGGAAGAACGGGAGTTGTGATCAGAAGTGATGTCTTGGGAAGCCCATGGTTGGGCATTGGCTGACGATGAGGAGTTGTGGGCTGGAACGGGCACTCGAGGTCAGACTCGGAGACATGGCGTTACAAAACTTAACTCAGAACACAAAACTCAAACGGAAAAGAATCGAAACTAAAGTAAAAGAACAGGGCCCGTATTCATAAAGAATCTTAATGGAAAAGAGCAGTTTTCCTAGTGACAAAATTCTACGAAAATTCTTAGAAATGTGGGCGTTTTATTCTTAGAATTAAAGAAAAAATCCTAGTCTTAGAAAAAAGTAATTCAGAAAGCATTTTAACCCTTAAAAGACCTCTCTTAAGATCAACTTGTTAGTAAGCACGGACGAGGACTTTTAAGAGGCTTAAGAGTTTCTTTAGCAGTTTTTCAAATGGCACGAAAGACGAAGAGGGAGAAGAAATGTGTTGCAGTACGATGGATGACAGGGAGTTAATAAGACGCTATATTATTCCCAAGATAACATGTGCAGGGAGTCACGGCCTTGTGACTGATCTTATTAGAGACACGCTAACATCTCCGACACAGCGCATAAATGCCATAGCGCCACGAACTGAAAGTAATCACTACATTACGATATTTGGCAACTGGGAAAATGCAACAATGCAGTAGTGATGATTTGGGTCTGTGCACAACCTTCTGTAAGCATAGTGATCACACAAACAATTATAGCACTAATTTCAGAACCTCTTATTGTGTCGCAGTTCATTTCATTTTGTTTCCACTGGACATTCCCACCTTGCAGGCTCAAAAATCCTGCATTTATGAATATAGATGGCTTCCCTGGTCGGCACAAATTGGGGGAATGAACCGTTAATAGTTTGTGGCTATACGATTCCCATGTCTGCTTCTTGTCCCGTGCTGTGACACCCGGCCCGAATTTTCCTTTAAGAATGGCCTTGTGTTCATCCACTAACTGGGCTAACAGTAAACACTGCTCCTCTGTCCAGTTGGGCTTTCTCGCCCTTCTTGGTTTTGACTGGATCCATGTTTGATACATTAAAACCAACATTCAAACCAGCACTTAAATAGACAGCAATCAGTGTAATTGGAATGAGTGGAACAATTTTTATCATTCTAAGCCAATCAAATACCTTATAGGAAATAAAAGCATGGTCAATAAAAAAAGGATTTATATACACACATATAAGTTGTATGTGTGTGTGTTAGAGAGAGAATGGTTTAAATATGAAAAATGTTACGCATGTAAATACAAAGTGAAGGATTAGAATAGACCCTATACTTAAAATCACTCGCATTTTTTTCCTTCTTGGACAACCCAACCAGATCACAGTACTTCAAAAGATTGTGTCACTTACATATCAACGGGGTCAACCCCTCCTCCTCACTAAGATGAAAGTTTTTGTCTTTTCCTTACTCAGAGTTGCTCTCAGATCGGTCCCGAATTGATCTTAAGCTAAGACTCCTATGTAAAAGTTTTTAAGCTAAATTAAGAGTTTTCTGAGAGGATTCTTAGAATCTTTATGAATACGGGCCCAGAAGTAAAGTTTGACGAGACTAGGTGGTGTTTCTTCTCATCGTGGCTAAGCAGCAGCAGGCGTGCAGGCCGAAGCACGCTGGAACAGCGCTAGAAGAACGCTAAAGGTGATGACTAAAAGCATGGCTAAAAGCAGCAGCTGAAATGCCAAAGCTAAAAAACGAGGCTAAAAGCAAAAATTTGATGGTGTCCTGAGTATTTAAACTGGCCTTTTGGCTACACCTCAAATGTTGTCTTGACCAATTAGATATTGTCTTTGCTCGGGGTTTTGCGATGTTTGTCCTACCCATTCATAAATCATATGTTATCTTATCAATCATGTGGTCTGAATTTTCCCGCTCTTGCAGGGTATAATTTTGGACATGATTCCTATAATAAGAATATGATACATTTGACAAATAACTGATGGTCAGAAATGTTTCAAGCAAGAAGATTCGAACACACACATACTAAACATGAATATGAATACTTAAGCTATTCAATAGTTATTAAAAAGACATACACAATTAGTGATTAGAAACATGATAGTCAAATGTCTGGGTTTCATATATGATATGGAGTTAAGCAATGGACTGATATTCCTTTAGAAATCTTTTTGTGTTTATCTTGGTGTAACTACATCTGTTGCCATTCTCTGACATAAGGATGTTCTGTGTGGAGACCAGAGGTTAAAAGGTCCCCTTTGGAATTTCAGTCTGGTTCTGCTAGGTGGGGGGAAGTCAATCCAACGATCTTGTTTATTCTCATGGGTTTACATGTGATGGTCAGGCTGTGGATCTCTTTTACCATCAATCTGGATTACTTGCCCCAAATTTGACAATCTCTTCTTCGAATTGAAATTGTCAATAATTGTTCTAATGGTGTTAATGTTGAAAGCTGTTCTGTGAAAGAGCTGGTTGGTTATCTTGCTTCAGACTGTGGTGCTAGGAGCTGATTTACAACATCCTGTTGCCTTTCTGTGGAATTCGGCTCCTCATGTTTCAACCATGCTCACGATCGAATCTTTAATTTGTCTGGTTCCGGTTTGATATGCTACATCAAGTTGTGTTTTTTTTATGAGAGGCTTAATAACAGCCAGTTTGAAAGTTTTGGGGACATATCCTAATAACAATGAGGAATTAATAATAGTCAGAAGAGGATCTAAAACTTCTGGAAGCACCTCTTTTAGGAGCTTAGATGGAATAGCGTCTAACATACATGTTGCTGGTTAAGATTAGGGCTGCACAATTAATCGCATGCATTTGTCATGCGTGTCTCATCAGTAAAGCTGGTTCCGTGATTAGCGGTAAATATCCGTCACCTGTTTTCAAATGCACCGCGAGTTCATACACAGAGCCGTAGTTCACTGGCAAGCTACGCAATATCGTGTTCATAATCGATTGCGATTAATCTCAATTATGAACAGAATATTGCGTAGCTTGTCAGTGAACTATGGCTCTGTGTATTAACTGCCGCTCCCGTTTGAAAACAGGTGACAGACATTTACCGCTAATCACGGAACCGGCTTTAAATTAAATTAAATTAAATTTATGCATTTAGCAGATGCTTTTATCCAAAGCGACTTACAGTGCATTCAGGCTATCAATTTTTTACCTATCATGTGTTCCCGGGGAATCGAACCCCCAACCTTGCGCTTCGTAACGCAATGCTCTACCACTTGAGCTACAGGAGCACTTTACTGATGAGACACGCATGACAAATCCATGCGATTAATCGTGCAGCCCTAGTTAAGATGATTTAACAAGTTTATACAATTCTTCCTCTCCTATAGTAGAGAATGAGTGGAACTGTTCCTCAGGGGATCTATAGTGCACTGTCTGATGTGATACTGTAGCTGATGGCTACATGGTTACAATTTTATCTCTAATAGTATCGATTTTAGAAGTAAAGTAGTTCATAAAGTCATTACTGCTGTGATGTTGGGAAATGTCAACACTTGTTGATGGCTTTATTTTTTTGTTAATTTAGCTACTGTATTGAATAAATACCTGGGGTTATGTTTGTTTTCTTCTAAAAGAGATGAAAAGTAATCAGATCTAGCAGTTTTTAATGCTTTTCTGTAGGATAGGTTACTTTCCCTCCAAGCAATACGAAATACCTCTAGTTTTGTTTCCTCCAGCTGCGCTCCATTTTCCGGGCTGCTCTCTTTAGGGTGCGAGTGTGCTCATTATACCATGGTTTCAGACTGTTTTCCTTAACCTTCCTTAAGCGTAAAGGAGCAACTGTATTTAAAATGCTAGAAAAGAGAGAGTCCATAGTTTCTGTTACATCATCAAGTTGTTCTGAGGTTTTGGATATGCTAAGGAATTGGGATACATCAGGAAGATTACTTACAAAGCAGTCTTCTGTGGTAGATGTGATGTTCTACCATACTTGTAACAAGAAGTAGAATTTACAGTTTTAGCTATATGAAGTTTGCACAAAACTAAATAATGATCTGAGATATCATCGCTTGGCTGCATAATTTCAACACCATCAACGTCAATTCCATGTGACAGTATTAAATCTAGAGTATGATTTCGACAATGAGTAGGTCCTGAGACGTGTTGTCTAACCCCAATAGAGTTCAGAATGCCTATAAATGCTGATCCCAATTCATCTTTTTCATTATCAACATGTATATTAAAATCACCAACAATTAAAATTTTATCTGCAGCCAGCACTAACTCGGATGTAAAATCAGCAAACTCTTTAATAAAGTCTGTATGGTGACCTGGTGGCCTGTATACATAAGCCAGTACAAACATCACAGGGGATTTATCATTAACATTTGTTTCTCTGGATAATGTTATATGAAGCACCAATATTTCAAATGAGTTATACTTGAAGCCTGCCCTCTGAGAAATCCTGAAAACATTGTTATAAATTGAAGCAACACCTCCCTCTTTACCTTTTGGAAGTGGCTCATGTTTATAACAGTAATCTTGGGGTGTAGACTCATTTAAAATAATGTAATCATCAGGTTTTAGCCAGGTTTCTGTCAAACAGAGTGCATCTAGATTATGATCAGTGTTCATATTATTTACAAAAAGTGCTTTCGTAGAAAGGGACCTGATATTCAATAAACCAAGCTTTATCATTTGTTTATCCATATTGCATCTGTTTTTTATTAGTTGAACCACAATTAAATTGTGGCTCTAAAATTGGTTTTGTCATTTTTTTGTTTTTTCTAACCCGGGGAATAGATAGTGTGATATCTAGGTGAAAGAGTCTCTATGTGCTGAGAATGAACTGACTTCTGTGACGTGAGGCGGCTAGCAGACGGTCGGTTTATCCAGTCTGTCTGGTTCCTGACCTGGGCCCCAGTTAGTCAAGTACAAACTCTAAGACTATGTGCCATATTTTTAGAGAGAAGAGCGGCACCACCCCAGGAGGGATGAAGACCATCTCTTTTTAACAGGTCAGGTCTGCCCCAAAAGCTTGTCCAATTGTCTTTGGAACCTATGTTATTCTGCGGGCACCACTTAGACATCCAGCCACTGAGTGATGACAATCTGCTATGCATCTCATCACCACGGTAAGGAGGGAGGGGACCAGAGCATATTACAGTGTCTGACATCATGCTTGCAAGTTCACACACCTCTTTAATGTTATTTTTAGTGATCTCCGACTGGCGAAATCGAACATCATTAGCGCCGGCGTGAATAACAATCTTACTGTATTTACGTTTAGCATTAGCCATCACTTTTAAATTTGCTAAGATGTCAGGCACGCTGGCTCCCGGTAAACATTGGACTATGGTGGCTGGTGTCTCTATTTTCATGTTCCGTACAATAGAATCGTCAATAACTAGAGCACTTTCATCAGGTATCTCAGTGGGTGCTTCACTGAGAAAGGGGAGAACCTGTTTAATGTTTTGATCAAAACAGAAGAGTGGTGTTTAGACCCACGACTATGCCGCCTCACAGTCACCCAGTTGCCCTGCCGCAAAGGCGCTGTTACCGGAACTGAACAATGTACAGGACTCCCTGAGCTAGACGCATCCAAAGCCGTATCTAGAGCCCTCACATTCTTACTGTCCTCAGTTAAAGTTTGGATGCGTGTCTCTAAGTCTGAAGTCTTCTCTGTCAGCCTAACTATTTCCCTGCATTCATCACATGTGAATCCCTCGTCACCGACAGTGATAGATAAACTATAAATGTGGCAAACAGTGCAAATAACAATAGTAGGAGAAGCCATTACTCACCGTGCTTGATGAAATATTCTTACCGCAGTTGTTTGAGGAACTTGTGAAAAACCGGAGAGAGAGAGTAGCGAGAGAGAGGAGAGGAGAAAAGAAAACAGCGATAGGCACAAATGGAAACGCTAATGACAAGCTAACGAGTGCTAACGCGATGCAGGTGCACTGCACTCGCGGATTTAAAATAAAAGTTAACGATCAAATTAATCAGATTAGAATGATAGATAATATCAGAAATATGGTGGTAATTAAGTTATATTTTATCACTTTAAATAAGAGAGTGATAGTAAGATAAAGATTCTACAGAAAAACAAAGCTACACGGAGCTACGATCACAAAACAGCAGCGAGGCAAGCAGGAAGCAGGAATAACACTGTCCAACAGCGACACCCACAGGTAGGAGGGATGTGCCCGTGTCCCTTGTCCCTTTACTTGTATTAAAAAGTAAACATGGCCAAATAACTTGCTCAGTGCTCAGTGCTAGCTGTTAGCCACTCATAGTTGCATTCTTTGAAATGGCGCACAAAACCTTTGTTAGCGAATTCAGTTTGAGTAGCTTATCCTTTCTTATTCTTCTTTTGTCTGCAAAAGAGCGCTTTGAAAAAGGCATTTAGTAGATCGGCAGTAAGATCTGGTGTAGGCGCCGGTGACTGCGGCTGTCATTTTCTTTTTGTGTAAAAGGGAGGCGTGACCATAGCCAGTAAAGTATTACTTAACGAGCTGTTTTGGAAGCGCTTGTCAGAAGAAACAGTCGAGCGACAGATAAGGACAGCAGTTTGTAAGTGTTTTGCCTCGTTTTCTCATTAGACTACTGCGTGATCGTCATTGCTAGGAAAACTTTGATTTATTTACTGTGTGTCTTACCCTGGTAAATACGTGCTGAAGTGGCATTTGGTTTTGCGTTTGCCTATCGCGGGACTGGCCAGTTTCTGTCTGCTAAATAGGGAGGCGTGACCAGCTGACTTCAATCACAGGTAATCAGGCAAATATATAAGTGGTAAGTGTCACCGCGGCAGCGGTCGCAGCAGCCCTCGTGTGAAGTCCGACGAGTGTAAAGACCATCGACTCTACCTGCGCGACGATACTTATTTTGGTCACTTGTAGTCACTATGTGCTTTCAGATATCTACTATCACTACTAACACTCGGAGAGCACGCTATGTACGTCGAAGGAAGGCCTGCCCGACAAATCTATGGCCTGTCTCTCTGACCTCTACTACTACGCTCTCTATTCTAGTTGGTCTCTGGAACTGCCAGTCTGCTGTTAACAAAGCAGACTTCATTTCTTCTATTGCTACTCATTCCGGTCTCAACCTCATGGCCCTGACTGAGACTTGGATCAGACCTGAAGACACTGCCACTCCCGCAGCCCTCTCCACTAATTTCACTTGTTCCCACACCCCTCGTACGACTGGGAGGGGTGGAGGTACTGGTCTCCTTATATCTAAATATTGGAAATTTGATCTTCAACCACCACCTACAGGTAACGGTTCATTTGAATCACATGCTGTTACTGTAACCCACCCTGTTAAAATCCACTTTGTGGTCATATATCGCCCCCCAGGTCAATTGGGAAACTTCTTGGAGGAGTTGGATGTGCTGCTATCAAACTATCCTGAAGATGATACTCCTCTGGTACTGCTTGGTGACTTCAACAGCCACCTAGATAAACCCCAGGCAGCTGACTTCAACACTCTGCTCGCCTCATTTGATCTCATGCGAGTGTCTACTACAGCGACTCACAAATCGGGCAACCAACTGGACCTCATCTAGACGCACTGTTGCTCAGTGGACAACTCTTTAGTTGCTCCACTGCACACCTCAGACCACTTCCTCATTACTGCTAACCTAGCACTTACTCCTGAAGCGGCCCACGCTCCAACGCAGGTCACCTTTCGACGGAACCTACGCTCACTCTCTCCATCTTGCCTATCCTCTGTGGTTTCATCCTCACTTCCTTCACGCTCGCAGTTTTCAGCTCTGGACACGAACAGTGCTACGGACACTTTTTGCTCCACTCTAACCTCTTGCTTGGACAACTTTTGCCCACTGTCGTCTAGACCAGCACACACCACCCCATCTGCCCCCTGGCTGTCCGATGTTCTCCGTGAACATCGCTCTCTAAACTCAGGGCTGCAGAGAGGAAATGGCATAAGTCAAGAAACTCTACCGACCTCAGTGTGTATCAGTCTCTCCTCTCTTCCTTCTCTGCAAACGTCCTCACTGCTAAAACATCATACTACCACGACAAAATTAACAACTGTTGTGACGCTCAGACACTCTTCAAAACCTTCTCTTCTCTTCTAAATCCGCCTCCACCTCCTCCTCCAGCAACTCTCACAGCTGACGACTTTGCAGTTTTCTTCACAAATAAGACAAGAACCATCAGTGACCAATTCTCCACACCGCAGACTGAGGATAACTTTACAATGACTAAGGCACACTCTCTCTCCTCCTTCTCTCCACTCTCAGAGATGGACGTTTCCAAACTTATCCTGTCCAGTCATCCTACTACTTGCCCACTGGATCCGATCCCCACTCACCTCCTTCAAGTGATTTCTTCTTCAGTCATACCTTCACTTACTCACATTATCAACTCATCTCTTCACTCTGGAACATTTCCCTCAGCATTTAAGCAGGCTCGGGTAAGCCCACTGCTGAAGAAACCATCTCTAAATCCAGCACTTATAGAAAACTACAGACCGGTATCCCTTCTTCCATTCATTGCAAAGACACTTGAACGAGCTGTTTTCAACCAGCTCTCTATGTTCCTTTTACAGAACAACCTCCTGGACAGCAACCAATCTGGCTCCAAAAGCGGCCACTCAACTGAGACTGCCCTGCTCTCGGTTACTGAAGCCCTGGGACTGGCAAGAGCAGCTTCAAAATCCACAGTACTCATTTTGCTGGACCTGTCTGCTGCTTTTGACACCGTTAATCACCAGATTCTCCTGTCCACCCTCAGAAAGATGGGCATCTCTGGAACCGCACTCCAGTGGCTTAACTCCTACCTTTCTGATAGATCCTTCATGGTGTCTTGGAGGGGTGAAGTTTCTAAGTCACAACAACTTGCTACTGGGGTTCCTCAAGGCTCAGTACTTGGACCACTTCTCTTCTCCATCTACATGACGTCATTAGAATCTGTCATTCAGAAGCATGGCTTTTCCTATCACTGCCACGCTGATGACACTCAACTCTACTTCTCATTCCAACCAGATGACCCGACTGTAGTTGTTCGCATTTCAGCCTGTCTGAGTGAAATTTCTAACTGGATGAATGACCATCACCTTCAGCTCAACCTTACTAAGACTGAACTGCTGGTGGTTCCAGCTAACCCATCGTTTCATCACAACTTCTCTATACAGCTGGGTTCGTCAACCATAACTCCTTCCAAGACAGCCAGAAACCTAGGAGTTGTGATGAATCATCAGTTAAGTTTTACAGACCATATTGCTACAATGACCCGGTCCTGCAGATTTGCCTTATACAACATTAGGAAGATTAGACCCTTCCTGTCAGAGCAAGCCACCCAACTTTTTGTCCAAGCTCTTGTTCTCTCCAGACTGGACTATTGTAATGCTCTCCTGGTGGGCCTTCCTGCATGTACTATCAAGCCTCTGCATCTGATCCAGAATGCAGCAGTGAGGGTTGTCTTCAATGAGCCAAAAACAGCTCATGTTACTCCTCTCCTCATCAGGTTACACTGGCTACCAGTAGCCGCTCGCATCAAATTCAAGGTACTGATGCTTGCCTACAAGACGACCACTGGCACTGGCACCAACATACCTAAGCTCATTAGTTCAGTCTTATTCGCCCTCCAGAAGTTTGCGCTCTGCAAGTGAATGATGCCTTATGGTGCCATCCTAAAGAGGTTCAAAATCACTCTCACTGACTTTTTCCTGGACTGCGCCCAGCTGGTGGAATGACCTCCCGATCTCAATTCGAACAACTGAGTCTTTACTCATTTTCAAAAAACATCTAAAGACTCATCTTTTTTGCCTGCACTTAACCAACTAATACTAGTAATTACCTTTTCTTTTTCTTGTCTATCATATTCAAAAACAAACAAACAAACAAAAAAAAAACCCTGGCTACGTGTTCTGTACTAGACTAACTGAGACTTGTCATAGCACTTGTATACCGTTGTTGTTCTCTTGTTGATCTGATTGTTTCTATTGTTCTCATTTGTAAGTCACTTTGGATAAAAGCGTCTGCTAAATGGTTAAATGTAAATGTAATGTAAATGTGTAATTTCACTTTCATACCGTGTTGCCAAATTGGGCTACTTTAACACTATTGTCGTGGGTTGTATTTCCTGTCCGCTGGTTGAAGCAACCTCAATAATGTGATATTTAGCCCCTGGAATGTGAATTTTACCAGGGGAACCCCGCCAAAAATTTGTATTTTACTTCTGGAACGTGATTTTTAATGGGGGGCCCCTTCGAAATGTGATTGGGTGGGTTTTGTCGAGAAAACCTGGCAACCCTGGCTGGGGGTAGAACTGTGCACGTCGCTAGACCCAGAGGGCGTGCTGTCATTGAACGTCAAAATTTGATTGGTTGATGATTCTGTCACTAATGCTTATTACAAATCAGATGCTACGTCTTTGAACAAAAGGGAAGCACTATCTGTAGTGTTGGCCACATACTTTTTTATGTAGGATATTCCAGTTCAACCTCAACAAAACTAATCATAGACCATTTTGTGCACATTACACAAATCAAAATGATGCCTTAATAATAATAATAATAATAATAATAATAATAACATTTTTCACACAATTTTATTTTTTATAGGGCCAGCAGAGAAGGCCCTGCTGACCCTGACGTCCCACCACTGGCTCTGACACTGCTATGCCTATCATTGTTGTATTCCAGTGCAATGTTCAAGCATAACATAATACTAGAGGCCAAGTTCTATGTTCTTCAGAATGATGGACACACTCTAAGCTATGGAACAACACACAAGCTTGGACTGATAAATAACACCAGTGCTGTTAATTATACAAACACTTTCCGCACAGTAGCTGATGAACTTCTTGAAAGCTAACTGGAACTGTTCAAAGGAATAGGCAAACTGAAAAATTTTCAAGAAATGCTGCATGTCAATCCTGACGTCCAACCTACATGTCAGCCACATAGACGAGTACCATTTCATATTCGGGAGAAAGAGGAAGCTGAGTTACAAAAAGTGGCAAATGATGACATTATAGAAACAGTATCAGGTCCAACGCCATGGATTTCTCCAATTGTAACTCCACCCAAACCAAAAGAGCCTAATAAAGTCAGGATATGTGTTGACATGCACCAGGCCAATAGAGCCATAGAACGTGAGCATCATATAACACCTACTATTAATGATGTCCTACAAGAGCTGAATGGAGAAAAAGTCTTCTCAAAACTTGATCTCAGAGCAGGTTACCATCAGTTAGAACTACACCCAAACAGCCGATTCATCACTACATTTACCACACATCTAGGACTAAGGAGATACAAACGGCTAAATTTTAGCATATCTTCTGCAGCAGAGGTGTTCCAGAATGCCATAGCACAAACACTGCAAAGTATAAAAGGTGTAAAAATCCTCAATGGTGATATCATTGTGTATAGGGTCTAACAAAGAAAATATGATGAAGCTCTCTGTGTTGTCTTTCAAAGACTTGACGACAGTGGTCTTACGCTTAATCGTGAAAAGTGTGATCTTAACAAGCACAGACTTGAGTTTTATGGATTTCTTTTCTCTGCCAGTGGTATGTCAGCAGACCCCAAAAAGCCAGTGATTCCACTGCTCCGGGGGAAATCCGAAGCCTACTCGGGATGGCAAACTACATATTCAGGATGAAACAATATACAATACCTGAAGAAATTTCCAAACAATAAACCCGTGGGTCACAAAATCACTCAAGATTCTTCTGTCAAAAAGAAATAGGGCCTTTAAAGAGGGAGATGCAGTGGAATATTTTAGACAAGAAAAAACAAAACAAATTAAGTGTGAAATTAAGAGGGCTAAATCAGTCTAGAAGGGAGATCTTGAGGTAAAATTGAGAATGGGAAAATTAGGATATGCTTGGGAGGGGATGTATTTAATAAAAGGTCAGGATAGTAGGAAAAGTAATAATATAATTAGTTTAAATGGATTCAGTTCAGATGCAGTTTCGTCACAGGATTTTAATAATTTTTATCTAAGATTTGATGCTTATGATTTTTAAACAGGAAATCGATGGGTTGAAAAATTTATTTAGAATAAATGGGGAGTATGACTGTGTCTTTTTTAGTGTGAGGGATGTGATAACAGTTTTTAAACAGTGTAAAATCAGAAATGCACCTAGACCTGATAATATATGGGGTAGGTTACTTAAGGAATGTGCCGAGCAGTAAGGTCCAATATTTTATGAATTTTTTGCTCTGTCCCTTGAACAACAAAACATACCTGCACCATGGAAGCAGTCTACATTGATTCCAGTACAAAAAAAGCATACAGGTATTGGACGATTTTAGACCTGTGGCGCTTACATCCTTAGTTATGAAATGTTTTGAAAAATTAGTTAAGAAAGTAATTATGCAAAGGACACCGAGTTCTCTTAGCCCCCCTACAATTTGCATATACAGTGGTGTGAAAAAGTGTTGGCCACCTTCCTGATTTCTTTTTTTTTTTTTGCATATTTGTCGCACTTTAATGTTTCAGATCATCAAACAAAATTAAATATTAGTAAAACATAACACAAGTAAACACAACATGCAGTTTTTAAATGAAGGTGTTTTTTATTAAGGGAAAACAAAATCCAAAACTACATGGCCCTGTGT
The DNA here is from genome assembly GCF_018340385.1 of Cyprinus carpio. Lineage (NCBI taxonomy): Eukaryota > Metazoa > Chordata > Actinopteri > Cypriniformes > Cyprinidae > Cyprinus > Cyprinus carpio. The sequence continues at coordinate 1,713,680 of NC_056582.1, read as the reverse complement.
GAAAAAGTGTTTGACCCTTAAACCTAATAACTGGTTGGGCCACTCTTAGCAGCAACAACTGCAATCAAGCATTTGCGATAACTTGCAATGAGTCTGTTACAGCGCTGTGGAGGAATTTTGGTCCACTCATCGATGCAGAATTGTTGTAATTCAACCACACTGGAGGGTTTTCGAGCATGAACCACCTTTTTAAGGTCATGCCACAGCATCTCAATAGGATTTAGGGTCAGGACTTTGACTAGGCCATTCCAAAGTCTTCATTTTGTTTTTCTTCAGCCATTCAGATGTGGATTTGCTGGTGTGTTTTGGATAATTGTCCTGCTGCAGAACCCAAGTTCGCTTCAGCTTGAGGTCACAAACAGATGGCTGGACATTCTCCTTCAGGATTTTTTGGTAAACAGCAGAATTCATGTTTCCATTTATCACAGCAAGTCTTTAAGGTCTTGAAGCAGCAAAACAGCCCCAGACTATCACACTACCACAACCATATTTTACTGTTGGTATGATGTTCTTTTTCTGAAATGCTGTGTTACTTTTACGCCCGATTTAATGGGACACACACCTTCCAAAATGTTCAACTTTTGTCTCATCAGTCCACAGAGTATTTTCCCAAAAGTCTTGGGGATCATCAAGATGTTTTCTGGCAAAACTGAGACGAGCCTTTATGTTCTTTTTGCTCAGTAGCAGTTTTTATCTTGGAACTCATGCAGAGCATTTTTGCCCAGTCTCTTTCTTATGGTGGCAAGTGAGGCCTGCAGTTCTTTGGATGTTGTTGTGGGGTCTTTTGTGAGCTCTTGGATGAGTCATCTCTGTGCTCTTGGGGTAATTTTGGTTGGCCAGTCACTCCTGGGAAGGTTCTCCACTGTTCCATGTTTTTGCCATTTGTGAATAATGGTTCACTGTGGTTCGCTGGAGTCCCAAAGCTTTAGAAATGGCTTTATAACCTTTTCCACACTGATAGATCTCAATTACTTACTTTTTCATTTGTTTCTGAATTTCTTTGGATCTCTGCATGATGTCTAGCTTTTGAGGATCTTTTGGTCTACTTCACATTGTCAGGCAAGTCCTATTTAAGAGATTTCTTGATTGCAAACAGGTGTGGCAGTAATCAGGCCTGGCTGTGGCTAGAGAAATTTAACTCAGGTGTGATAAACCACAGTTTTAACAGGGGGCAAACACTTCTTCACACAGGGTCATGTAGTTTTGGAATTTGTTTTTCCCTTAATAATAAAAACCTTCATTTAAAAACTGCATGTTGTGTTTATTTGTGTTATCTTTTACTAATATTTAAATTTGTTTGATGATCTGAAACAGTAAAGTGTGACAAACATGCAAAAAAATAAGAAATCAGGAAGGGGGCCAACACTTTTTCACACCACTGTAGGTCTAAGTGACGTGTAGAGGATGCAGTAGTGACTCTTTTACACTTAATGCTTCAGTATCTGGATAAGCCGAAAACATTTGTTAATTTACTTTTTGAAATAGATTTTTCATCTGCTTTCAATAACATTCAGCCACATATTTTAGTCAAGAAGCTCATTGATGAATTTGGGTTGGATTTTAGTTTTGTAGGATGGATTTTAGATTTCCATGTGCAGAGAACACAGTTATAGTAAATTAATGTTTTTCTGAATGGCTGGTGTCATCTACTGGGTCACCTTAAGGATGTGTCCTATCCCCTTTATTATTATTTATCTTGTACATAAATGACTGTAAGAGTAGTTATAGAAATAGGCATATTATAAAATTTGCTGATGATACTGTAATCGTTAGCTTATTGAGTGAGGAGGATGCCATGCATGGTCCTGTGGTTGATGATTTTATTATGTGGTGTCAGAATGCTTTCTTAAAACTTAATGTTTCTAAAACTAAGGAGATGACTGTTGATTTTAACCCTAGGAGGAAATCTATTCAGAATAAGCAAACAAGTATTAATTAAGTGGGTATAGAGAGTGTTGAACAGTACAAGTATTTGGGTACAGTTTTAGATAGCAAATTGTCCTTTTCTCCCAATACTGATGTTTTGTGAAAGAGGGGCAGCAAAGATTGTATTGCTTGCGGAAACTTAGGTCATTTAATATGGATAAACAATTGATGTGCATGTACTACAGATCATATAGTCACTATCATCTTTCTCACTGTTTTGCTGGTTTAATTCTCTAAATGTATAAAACAAGAATTATCTTGAGAGGATTGTAAACCAGGGACATAAAATAATGGGGAGGAAGCAGATGACTATGGCCCAGTTATATCATAGACAGATTTTGGGTAAAGCCCATAGCATTTGTTAGATGATTCCCACCCCATGTATCACAAGTTTCACCTTCTCCCTTCTGGCATTTGTTACAGAACCCCTATTAATAAAATAAATTGTTTTAGACATTCATTTATCCCCACAGCTGTAAAGTTTTTAAATTTAAGGAAATAATATATATATATATTTTTTGTATTGTGTTTTGCTGTTTATGTGAAATGCTTGTATGCTTCAACCAAATTTCCTTCGGGAAATTTTATAAAGATGAACTGAACTGAACTGACTCCAGCTGTACCAGTTCAGAATAGAATACAGAAATGGAACTGACAATCCTGCTGACTTCATGTCCAGACATCCTGTCTCATTTGAGACAGAACACAACACAAGGGCATCTAAAGTGGGAGAGGAGTACGTCAATTTCATGGCTCTGCAGGCAACACCAAAGGCCATGACACTATACAAGATAAAAACAGAGACCAAAAAAAAAATTCTGTTCTTCAGCTGGTCTGCTCACACATAAGAAACAACTCATGGCCCATAAATGCACGTGACTCACTTTTCGCAGACACCCTAAGACATTACAAAAATGTCAGTTCTGAGCTCACAGTGTCATTAAATGATGATCTCATACTCAGAGATTCCAGAATAGTCCTACCCTCCACTCTAGATCAAAGAGATTTACAGCTTGCCCATGAGAGCCATCAAGGAGTAACTAAACCAAAAGTCTTCTGCGAGAGAAAGAGTGGTTTCCCGACATTGATCAAAGAGTCGAAGCCATGATTACAAACTGCATTGCTTGTCAAGCAAATACCCCAGTCCCCCATGTCGAGCCACTTAAAATGTCTGAATTGCCAGAAGCATCATGGCATAATTTGAGTGTAGATTTCTTCACACTACCTCAACAACTACGGTAATAATAGTGACTGATGATGTTTTTTCTATATTCGGAATTCCCAGTGTGCTCAAAACTGACAACGGCCCTACCTTCAACAGCAGTGTGTTCACACAGTTTGCTGACTACCTGGGTTCTGTCATATAACTCCCCTCTGGCCACAAGCAAATGCTACAGAAGAGCGGTTCATGTGCACATTGGGCAAACCATCCGAACTACAAACACTCAATGTCTTCCTTTGTGAGTACAGATCCTCACCTCACTGCACAATGGGAACTTTACCTGCTGAGTTGATCTTTATAAGGAAGATGCGTATAAAAATTCCCATAGCTACTCCAAATGCTGATGAAACCACCGATGCTGATGATGACATCCGTGAAAAAGACAAAAAGGCAAAAGATAAAATTAAACCCTTTCAGATACCCAGAGACATGCCACACACATCAACATCAAACCTGGTGACAGTGTTATGTCTGCAACAAAAGCGGAACAAACTAATGACAACACATAGAACACAAAGACACTCACAGACAAAGTCAAAGGCACAGTGGTAACTGCAGAAAGACATGGACACTCCATTACAAGGAACTGCTCATTCTTTAAGAGACTCAACCAGGAGATAACGGGATTTAGCTAGACAAGAGATTTAGTTAAAGAAGCAGCAATTATATCCAAATTTAAATCGGACTGGCAAGTATATTGTAAACTTAGACATTTTGTAACTAAAGTAAATAAGAAGAAAAAGAAATTGTACTATACTAAGAAAATTATAGAAATAAAACACGATAGTAAACAATTATGGAATACACTAAATAATATATTAAGAGGAAATAATAAATCAACTCCATCTTATTTAGAATATGAAGGTGATTTTTTTACTAAACCAAGTGATATAGCGAATCATCTTAATGATTATTTCATAAATAAAATAAATAAACTTAAAAATACTACACAGCCATACAAGACAAATTTATAAAATATATTGATAAATAAAATGATGGAAGGTAAAACATGTAGCTTTAAATTTAAGAGTGTCAGAGGTTCTAAAGTGGAATTACTTCTGATGAATTGTAAAAACAAACCACCTGGCGTTGATTTCCTTGAACATAAGTTGCTAAAGCCAATAGTCTCAATCATTGCTCCTATTATTGCTCATATAATTAATTTGTGTTTTACGGATAATATATGTCTACAAGTATGGAAAATATGTAAAGTTGTGCCAAAACCGAAAAATAAGAAAATGCCTTTCTCTGGGCCAAACAGTAGACCAATAAGTTTATTACCAATTCTCTGTAAAATAATGGAAAGAATTGTTTATGAACAATATGAACAAATAATGGAAAGAATTATGAATAATGATTTAATTACAACTTTTCAGCATGCATATAGAGGAAAACACTCAACAGCCACTGCTTTGACTCAGATGGTTGATGACTGGTACAAGGATATGGAGGAGAGGAAAATAATAGGTGTTGTAATGCTTGATTTCACTGCAGCATTTGATATAATTGACCACGACTTACTGTTAAAAAAACTGGAATACTATGGTTCCCTTTCAAGGGAACTTCGAACTGCATCCTCTAGGGGTTGCTATGGGGAACACCTCGTCGTGACCTGTGTCTGAAGCATACATTGAAAAAACACCAACGAGTTGGCCGGCGACAGCCTCTGACGTCACTACCGGCGCGACTATAAACAGGCACCTGGATAACACGTCATTCTCTTCTTCGTCTTCAAAACTGACCGTTTTGTTTGAAGCGTGCATCTGAAAGAACCGGTAAGAGCGCTTTTTCTCTGTCTATCATGGCGACTACTAGCAAGGGTTTAGACAATGTGTGCATCCGTGTCGGCGTTATTTGACACCCGATGACACACACACGTTTTGCGTCATTTGTTTGGGTAAAGAGCACGCATGCGATGTCTTTGAGGAGGCAATCTGCGTGCATTGCGAGCGTTTTTTTCAAGGAAAAAGCTCCGCTCTCGTTCATCTCTCTTTCCGAGGAAAAAAAAGGCAGCCATCTGCTTCCCGCGGTTCAGGACCCGCCGCTGCTGAGGCACGGAGGAGAATGAGCTCGTGAGAATTTCAGGTGGATCTGTCTGAATGGTTTAAAGAGGGACTTTCACTTTCACGCTCATAATGGCGGCGGACGAGAGAGAGCCTCGGGAGGATGATGTTATATCTTTAACACTTTCTGATAGCCCTCCAGCTCCATAGCCCTCCAGCTCAGGTGAGCCTTCCATTTCTGCCTGATCTCCATACAGAGATCGCAAGGAAATGAAAGAGGCCGTTTTCTTCTCGCATCCATCGGTTTCGGCATAAGAGTTTTGAGAGTATGAGAGGATGCCCCCTGTAGAAAGAGCTTTCATTCTGCGGGGGAGACATCCTCTCTTAATCTCCCTCCCTGCCATCTAAGCCCCTTCAAGAAATACATCTCGCTTAAATGGCAAGGCATACGCAGCAGCAGGTCAGGCTGTGGCTTTATAACACACGGTGGTGGTGCTTCAAGCATATCAGACTGATCTGCTAAGAGACCTGGATAGAGGGGAAGGCCTTTTTCCTGATCAGGTAGCCGAGCTGCGCCGCAACACAGATCTCTCTCCAGGCTACCAAGCAGGCCGCCTCTGCCAAGCGCAGGACTATGGCGGCCATGGTGGTGGCGGAGAGACTTCTGTGGATGAACCTGCAGACATCGGGAAGAAAGAAAAGGCTTTCTTCTCGATGCTCAGGTTTCGCCTTCTGAACTTTTCGGTATTTCCGTTGAGACAGTGGTCGAGAAGTTCGGGGAGGCGAAAGGCGCACTCCCTGCTTTCAGATCCTTCGTTCCACGAAGGTCCAGGTCTGAGCCTGAACAACATAGGGGTCCTGGCCTGTCTTGATCTGAGGATCAAAGACGGGCACAGAAGGCTAGTGTTGTGACTCGCGCTCCTCCCCCACCTGCAGGCAGGGGTAAGAGGAATCGTGGGTCACAAGGAGGTAAGCAGAACCTAAGGAATGTGATCCGGACGAGGCAGCGTTCTCGTCTGAGTCAGAGTGATACTGAGGTATCTACTCGTTCCCTTTAGGGATTTTTTTACTTCTGCTTTTATCCTCCCCTTCCTAATTCCCCTGTAACCACCAGTTCTCCACCTGATCGAGGTTAGGTGGAAACCTCTAACGCATAACATTCTCCTATGCTGGACCTATAATGTTTTTGGCTGGTTCTATGTTCATAGCAACCACCTTATTGATGGTCCGGACTAAAAGAAGGCGCCCCTTGAGCGGGGCTCCAGCGCAGGAGGATGGGAGTATAAAAATACCCCTTTCTGTATATACTTATGTGTAAATTGCTGGTGGTTATGTGTCTACTAATAAACTCTGTGAGTTTCCTTTGCAGTGCTCAGTTACAGTGTTTACTAAACACTCTTCAGCACCAGCCATCCGGTTTCATGTTCCGGTATTTGGCAGCTGAGATCACAGGTTTCTGCGGGAGCTTCCTTGATCATCAGGCCTGGCACAGCACTGCAGGGAATTTCATGGATGTCCAGCCAGGTCACCCTGTGGGGTCTCCTGGCCACTTAGGTGCTGTCGCATCCAGCGTGAAGTGGAGGTGGCAGTTACAGAAGTCTTTTGTATATGCTCCCTCAGGTGATGCTCCCCTCGCTAGAGGTTTGTAAAATTTGAGCTTGCTTCTCCCGTGCGGTTGAGCGCCTCTGCGATGCTTAGGAACCTTTAGGTACACACGCTAAGCTCTGTGTACTTTCTGAAAACCACATGGTGGTCAGTGTGCACGTGAACACTTTGCGCACTTTCTAAAAATCCACATATTGGTAAGTGTGCACGCAAGACTCTGCGCACTTTCTGAAATCCTGTATGGTAAGGGTTACGCGCTCCGCCTCGTTCCCTTTCTTGAGATGATTATACCTTGGTTCCTTGGGCTCCATTCAGCCAGTGTGTGTTCGTTTATATACTTCAAGCATCGCTTCCCTCAACATTAGGGGCTATTTGGGCGATTCTCGTGGTAGTTTAGCAGCGATCCCCTTTTCCAAGAAGGGTCGCCTATGAGCGCGCTACTCTGGATTCAGGAGTTCTCCTCTCATATGAGACTGATTTCCCTATTTTTCCCAGAACACTCCAGCATTATTTCCACAGATCGAGTTGATGACTCTCAAACATACTGTTTTGAGATGCACCATTCCATCTATGAGCTGCTCTATCAGAGTGCCACGAGAGCCCTTCCTTAGAACAGTATTTGAAAATCCATGTTATGGTAAGTGTGCACGTGAAGTCTTTGCACACTTTCTGAAATCCACACTGTGGTAAGTTCGCACGCTAGTATTCTGCGTTCTTTCTAAAATCCTATATGGTGAGGGCTTCGCGCAGTTGCTTCGTGCCCTCTCTTGAGTTGGAAAAAGCCCCGTTCATCTTGGGCGCCACTCCACCTATGTATCCTCGGATACCTGTCTAAACAGGGTGTTGCTACTGGACTACTACTATCTGTTGAAACAGCTCCTTCAGCAAGCTTTTGCGGAAGCAAGCGGTAGCCCCTGTGTGACAGGCAAGACTTAGTATAAAATGCTAGGTTCCTAGCCGTATCCCTTTAAAGGAATTTTTCCTGATTCCAAGCCTTCAGCTCTACCCCGGGCTGAGGCCCTAACAATTAAGTTGGGTATGTAGCTTAGGCCTTTGGCCGTAAGGGGTACTGTTACAGACAGCCGTCTAAACATCCCAGGGGCAACTCCCATGGAAACGGTAGAGTTTTTACTTAGTGTTCGCCATGATTCTGACCTGCACTCCCCTCAGCATGGCGGCGTGGGTATACTGTTCCCCATAGCAACCCCTAGAGGACGCAGTTCGAAGTTCCCTTGAAAGGGAACGTCTCAGGTTACGAATGTAACCATGGTTCCCTGAGTAGGGAACGAGACACTGCATCCTCTAGCTCCCTGCTATGCTTCGGATGCAAGCTTCAGACGAAGACGTGAATGACGTTTTATCCCGGTGCCTGTTTATAGTCGCGCCGGGTCTGGAGTCACAGGTTGTCGCCGGCCAACTTGTTGGTGTTTTTTCAATGTATGCTTCAGACACGGGTCACGACGAGGTGTCCCCCATAGCGACCCCTAGAGGACGCAGTGTCTCGTTCCCTACTCAGGGAACCATGGTTACATTCGTAACCTGAGATGTTTTTCACGCACCGCATTATTATGGATGGAAAGTTATTTGTCAGACAGAAGACAATAAGTTTACTTTAGTGGAAGCTTTTCAAAGGTAAGGGTCGTGGAACAGGGCGTGCCTCAGGGAAGTTGTCTTGGGCCGCTCCTCTACACAATCTTTACCAATGATCTTCCAACTGTTTTAGATAAAGAAAGCATTTCAATGTTTGCTGATGATTCCACTGTATATTTAGCAGGAACTGATATTGGTGATTTAAATACAAAACTACAAATAGAACTACAGTTAGTGGTGAACTGGATAAGGAATAATAAAGGAGCTGAAAAGAATACACGTCACACCTCTATTTATCAATTTGCACTGGCTACCAATAGCTGCTCGCATAAAATTCAAGGCATTGATGTTTGCATACAAAACCACCACTGGCTCTGCATCCCTTTACCTAAATTCATTACTTCAGACTTATGTGCCCTCTAGAAGCTTGCGTTCTGCAAAGTGAACATCGCTTGATTGTGCCATCCCAAAGAAGCACAAAGTCACTTTTACGGACTTTTAAATTAAATGTTCCCTCCTGGTGGAATGACCTGCCCAACTCAATCCGAGCAGCTGAGTCCCTTAGCCATCTTCAAGAATCGGCTTAAAACACATCTTTTCCATCTTTATTTGACCCTCTAACTTTTGCACTCACTATTCTAATTCTATAAAAAAATAAAAATAAAATTATTCTAATCTTTTTGTATTCTATCTTTTTTCTTTTCATTTATTATTCAATTATAAAAAAGACCTATAACACTAGCTTGCTCTATTCTTTTTCTATTCTATCTGTTTTCTTTTATTTATTATATTATTTTAAAGCCCTTGCTACGTATACTGTGTTTAGGCTAACTGAGACTTGTTATAGCACTTATATATCATTGCTCTTTTGTTGTTTTTGATTGCTTCCATTGTCCTCATTTGTAAGTCGCTTTGGATGAAAGCGTCTGCTAAATGACTAAATGTAATGTAAATGTAATGGAATAACAAATTGATTCTCAATGTATCTAAAACTACCTCTTTTGTGGTTGGAACTCCTTTTTCTTTACTTTCTAAACCGAAGCTTGAACTTAGCATAGAGCAAAACTCAGTTGAGCAAAAAGAAGAGGCTAAAATATTGGGAGTGATGATTGATAGTAGATTGTGTTGGGACAAACATGTTCAGAAACTGTTAACTAAAATGGGCAACACTTTGGCTGTTATTAAAAGATGTGCAAAATATTTTACACCACAGATTGTTAAACAAGTACTTTATGCATTGTTTTTTTTCACACCTTGATTACTGCTCTGTGGTTTGGTCCAATACTTCATCAACTAATATAAAAAAACTACAAATTATCCAGAATAAAGCTGCATGTTTGACTCTCTCATGTGGGTTTAGATCAAATGTTGATAAAATGCACGAAAGCCTCTTGTGGCAAACAAAAGAATCTTTTCTACTTTCACTTTCATTTTAGCGTGATTTTGGGTGGAGTGTGTCAATTAACGGCGGAAGGGAGTTGTATTTAAAGGGAGCGTATCGTACCTGAAAGAGAGGCGTCACTCGTTTGTTTGCACATGAGGGTTGTCCGTATGAGAGATGGTTTACGGTGGAAAGACGGCTGCGTGTCAATCCGCTGTTCCATGGTTATGATGTCTGGTGCGTGACTGAAGCATTGCACTTCCAGACCAACTGTCATGAGCAGTCCTGAAGACAAGGCCAAAAAAAAACCGCTTATTCACCTATCTTGGTGTCTGGTGACCCGCGATACTCATTGGTGCCTTCCAACCTGCAAACGTGGTCAGTACCTTTGCGCCGCCATTACACACACTGCAACACACGCACGCACCCACTCGCATAGCTTTCATATTCGCACATTTTGTGTGCTTAGTGTTTTGTTTACAATTGTTGTTGCCCGTTAAAATTATTGATGCTTTTGATTTAACTTAATGAGATGTTCATCCAATGTTTTCTTTGTTTTCTCTTTTCCTTTATTTTTTATGGACATTTTTTGAATGAATGTGGACACGAATCTGCGAACGTGGATTAGCGTGACGCGGTCGGTTTCTGGCACGGGCACGGATTTCGAAGACCAGAGACCGCTAGTGGGAACGTGTGGTCATTGCTTATTTTGTTTTTTTAGTTTTTTATTTTGTTGTCCATTTCGCTTTTCTGTGTTATTATGATTTTGAACATATGGAAGAATAAATATCCTGATGACCTTTAGTCTGGGATTATTATTATAATTTTTGTGTAACAGGTGGTTTATTTTTCTGCTATCCTGGGTTAAGTTAATTTTTTGACAGGTTTAATCCTGTCTGGCGCCCGAAGGTTGTTTTCTTTATAATAGTTATGGAGTTAGGGCGGCTACCACCGTTATAGAGTGGCGCCCGAACAGGGACCTGAACTGAAACCTGCTTGAACACTTGAAACTTGAGCTTTTGATTTTGACAATCCCTGTGAACTATTGAACACTTTAAAAAAAAAAAAAAAATGCTTTTATGAACCTCTGAAACATTGATTGAAAACTTTTTATATATTTTTTCTTTTTTGGAAAATTAGTGAAACAATGAAATTGTCTGAATTAATCTTGTAAATTGTTTATGCTTGTGAAAATTGTTTTTTTTTTTGTGTATAAACTGTGAACGCTAAATGAACAATTAGAGGTGGGTATCTCTAAGGTGTCACAGTAATTGATAATTGTTTGAATATTTGAAATAAGTGAAGGTGAATTACTTTGAATACTTATTGTTTTGATTTACCTAGTGTTTGTGAGATAATACTGATTGAACAGTTGTGAAAAGTTGTATTCTGTTGTTTAGTAGAAATATTTCAGGGACAAACAAACTGATACACATCTCATTTACTGATATTTATTGTTTTTCACACTCAACATTCTTACACTCAATCACAGCAATCATGGCGCGTACCCCTCCTTCCCAAACTACTTTTGTGGAAATTGAGCCTCCACCAGACATCTCAACTCCAGTATGGCCGCCTGCACTGCGACCGGGGATGCCTCTGAAAAAACCACTTCCATGTGCTCCGGTGTTCTACCGTACCCCCACTCCACTCAGCTCTGTTCATCCTGGAACCCGTGTGCACATGTCATCTCCTGCCCTGGCTGGGAGCACTCCAGTACAAACTCTCACCTGGGCAACACAAGTGGATAACATGCAACTTTGCACCTCTTCTGAAGGTGGAACTCCTTCGTCAGTGGCACAAAATGACCTGCCCAACATTCTACCAACTCCTGGAAGGGAAATACAAGAAGTCACTGCCCGGGTACAAGGGAACTGGGATACCTTGTTTGACTTAATGGTAAGACAGGAAAGAAGAGTGAATGAACTTACCCAGGAAGTGAAAGATACCTCTTCTCAGCACCAGAGCCAGATTGCTGATCTTGCTGCAAAAGTGGAGGATAACAAAAATCAAGTTTTAACCCTGTTTACTACCACTAAGCAACATGAGGAAACTGAAGCAGATAACCTGACTAAAGCGATGAAGTTAATGATCACGGAAGAACTCCAGGAGGTGAAATCTACCTTGGTGTCCGAACTACGATTCATGGTTGATCAACTCCAAGCAGAGGTTCAGCAGGACATCAAAGCTGTTCAAAATACTTTCCAAACAAGCCATAATAAGATAACTTCACAACTCCAACAATGTGTTACTCAAACTGATCAATGTCTCACCGGTTTCAAAGAGTTGAAAAGTGAAGTGGAGAAAGGATTTCAAAGTGTTAAAAAAAGTGCAGATCAACAAAAACGAAGTGTATTGACATCACCAGGTCCCAGCACTACCAGTATTTCATCCCAGCCATCTCCTTCTGCTCCAGTGACTCCTTCAACTTCTTCAACCCCTCCGTTAACATCTGTGGTTAAAAGTGACCATATTAAATTAACCTTCCCCACATTTGGAAGGCCTTCAGACGATGCAGATCCCCTATTGTACCTAACCAAATGTCAGGATTTTTTGGCTGTACATCCCCTGACAGATGCAGACATCCTGGCTACCTTCCGTACTGTCTTGTACGGAACAGCACGAGACTGGTGGGAAGTCAGACGGTCCACCATAACCACTTGGATTGAGTTTGAGACTGCATTCATATCTGCTTTCCTTTCTGAGGATTATGAGGACGAACTGGCTGAACGTGTCCGTACTAGGATTTAAAGAGACACAGAATCCATTAGAGACTTCACGTTTTCTTACAGAGCTCTCTGTAAAAGATGGAAGGCAGATTTTACAGAGGGTGAGATTGTGAAGATGATACTTAAGAATATCAAGCCGTACCTTGCCAGCCAATTGCGTAGCCGAGTAAATACTGTGGAAGAGCTGGTAAAATTAGGACATCAACTGGAAAGAGATTATGAGCAACAGCTTCGTTATGATTGTGGTCGAATGGGCCCTAAGCATCAAGCCACATCACAAAGACCCTACTCAAACCAACCTACTGAGAAAATCCCAGTTCAGTGCTGGAGATGTAGAGGACAGCATCCACCAGGAAAATGTCCACACTATACCTCTCCCCAGTCACCTCAGACGTCTGGTCCACAGTATTCCACCAGCGGCAAACAACCTTATCACCCCAAGTCAGGTGGTCATCCGTCCAACTCTGTTGCTGCAACAAAAAGTCATAAGTCACAATCAGCAACCAAGAAAACCTCCTCCTCATGTACAAGCTCTAATGAACGTGTAGCTGTGCCTCAACAACTAGTTGTTCCCCTTTGTATTGATGCCTGGTCAGGTAAAGCCATTGTGGACACTGGTGCAAGCTAAACACTCATCCATGAGAATCTCATGAGGCAGCTTACATCCCCCGACCAGCTGCAACCGTGGTGCCGTGGTCCTCTTTATCTGGCGAATGGAAAGGCAGAGATTCCGTTAGGATGGCTGAATACCACCATTAATTTACATGACCAAGCATTTACCTTACCTACTGCTGTACTTTCATCCCAAGCTCTAGCTTATGCTGTAGTCTTGGGGTTGGACTTTATTTTCTTCAGTGGGCTGCAACTCAATGTCATTGATCAAAAATACTCCTTCAAGCTGGATCCTTCAAAAGAGTACCCCTTTCAACCAGGAAATCCAAGTGTGCCAAATGCAAGTCCACAAAAAGAGAGATGTCAATTTAAGGAAGCCACCCAAAACCTTTCTTTATTAACTTCTGTGCCCCCTCCATCATCACCATTGCAAATTCAACACCCGGACGGTATTGATGAAAAGACATTGATAAAAAATGCTGTGGACGCTGCTCATCTACCCTTTGATGAAAAGCTACAGTTACTCCAAATCCTGAACGAAACCCCTCACGTGTGTACTCTCCGTACTGGACGTACTGAGGTTCTCCAACACAGCATTTATGCCACCAGCCAAGTCCCCATTAAACAACGGCCATACCGTTTGTCTCCCCTCAAGCAATTTGCCCTGGAGGAGCAACTTGATGAGATGTTGAGGCAAGGAATAGTTGAACCATCCCACTCTGCTTGGGCATCACCGGTGGTCTTAGTACCCAAAAAAGACGGCAAATTTAGATTCTGTGTGGATTACAGAAAGGTTAATTCTGTAACAGAAAGTGACGCTTACCCTCTTCCCAACATCACAGAAATTCTGGAATCCCTCTCTGGGGCAGCCATCTTCTCTACTATTGATCTAAACAGTGGATATTGGCAGGTGACCATGGACCCCAACAGCAAAACCAAGACAGCCTTCATCACTCCTGCAGGTCTCTATCAATTTAATGTTATGCCGTTTGGTCTCAAAAATGCTCCCGCAACTTTTCAGAGGCTTATGGAGACAGCTCTGGGAGAACTAAGGAGAAAAATATGCTTTGTGTACATCGATGATATCATTGTGTACTCACCTTCAATAACTCAGCATTTCCACGACCTCCAGACTGTCCTCCATAGACTAGGAACTGCTGGTCTCACCATAAACTTAAAGAAAAGTAAATTCTGTCTTCAAGAACTCACCTTCCTAGGACATGTTGTAAGTGTCAAAGGCATTTCAGCAGACCCATGTAAAACTGAAGCCATTCATACCTATCCTGTGCCTACGAACTTGAAGGAAGTTCAACGGTTCCTCGGGTTAGCAGGGTGGTATCACCGTTTCGTTCCAAATTTTTCCAAGATTACTGAACCCCTCAACACACTGAAAAAGAAACATAGTTTTCAATGGTCAATTCAGTGTCAGCAAGCTTTTGACCAGCTAAAGTCTTGTCTCACCTCACCTCCCATTCTGGGCCATCCCGATCTTCAGCGGCCATTCATTGTTTACACCGATGCCAGCGACATCGGCCTGGGTGCCATATTAGCACAACGGAGGGAGGTAGGCAGAGAGGAGGTTATAGCCTATCCAAGCCGAATCTTAACTGGGGCCGAACTAAATTATACTGCAACGGAGAAGGAATGTCTTGCAGTCATCTGGGCCCTGGAAAAGTGGCAACATTACTTGGAGCACAAGCTTTTTACAGTTGTTACCGACCATGCTGCACTGCAATGGGTGATGAACTCCACGAAAACCACCAGCCGCCTCATTCGTTGGGTCCTGCGATTGCAAAAATTCGATTTTGTTATTGAGTACCGAAAAGGGAAGCTAAATGTAGCTCCGGATGCTCTATCCAGATCTTCGGTTACCCCAGGATGTAACTTGTACACCAGCGGAAAAGACCCAGCACTGCCTGTATCAGATGTTGTCCTGTGGGACGAACAGCACAAAGACCTCGAAGTTACAAAATTATTGCAAGCGGTTGCAGATAATTGTGCCAGTCTGATTGACCAGTACGAAATAATTGAGGACAAATTATATCACAAAGTATACCTGACAAATAACCAACTGCATTACAGAATCTACATTCCCAGCAGTCTCAGATCCACCCTTCTCCAGTACTATCACTCCACTCCCATCTGTGGCCATGGAGGAATCTACAAGACCTATAAGCGACTTCAGGAAGTAGCATTTTGGCCAGGCATGTGGTCAGCGGTGAAACAGCATGTAAGGACCTGTGTTAAATGTCAAACTCTGAAAAGTGATAACAGGAAGCCTGCGGGAAAACTACAGCAAATAACAACAAGCCGCCCAAACCAAATGCTGGGAGTCGACCTCATGGGTCCGTTGCCACGTAGCACAACTCAAAATGAATACCTGCTGGTCTTTGTTGATTATTATTCTCGATGGGTGGAGTTGTTCCCCATTCGGAGTGCCACAGCGAAGAATATTGCCTCCATCTTCAGAAAAGACATCCTGACACGTTGGGGCGTACCAGACTTCGTTCTCTCAGACAGAGGCACTCAGTTTGTTTCATCTGTTTTCAGAGAGTTATGTGAGAACTGGAGTGTTATTCCCAAATTAACTACAGCCTATCATCCCCAAACCAACATGACAGAAAGAGTTAATCGAAATCTCAAGAGCATGATGGCAGCCTATGTTGACGACAACCATCAGAGGTGGGACCAGTTCTTACCAGAATTCAGATTCGCCCTTAATTCAGCCGTTCAAGAGACCACTGGATTAACCCCAGCCGAACTCCAGCTGGGTAGGAAACTCCAAAGTCCAATGGACAAAATACTCTCTGGGCCTAATCTAACCCCAGACGCTGCCTCGTATGATGTAGTTCATCATCTTCATCATCTGCAAACTCAAGCGAAAGAAAACAGCAAGAGAGCCAAAATGAGACAATTGAGGAATTATAACAAAAATAGGAGAGATGTAATATTCAAAAGCAAGGATCGAGTATGGTTGCGTAATTTTCCACAGTCTAATGCACAGCGTAAATTTAGCGCAAAACTAGCCCAAAAATGGAGAGGTCAAATGGAGAGGCGCATTATCAAGCAGCTGGGTCCGTTGAACTATCAAATAGCCCTTGAAGACACTGGAGAAGACGTACGTACAGCACATGTTTGCAACATAAAAATGTGTTATCCAACGGCAGCGGAACTGGAGATACAAGAAAAAAGAAAAACTCCTGGATATATTTCAAGAATCCTCTGATGACGAAGATTTTCTAGGATTTTAGTCTGCGATTTCTCTCTCCTAAACAACCATAGGTTGTTTTTTTTCTAGGCGGGGAGAGTGTGGCAAACAAAATAATCTTTTCTACTTTCACTTTCATTTTAGCGTGATTTTGGGTGGAGAGTGTCAATTAACAGCGGAAGGGAGTTGTATTTAAAGGGAGCGTATCGTACCTGAAAGAGAGGCGTCATTCGTTTGTTTGCACATGAGGGTTGTCCATATGAGAGATGGTTTACGGTGGAAAGCACGGCTGTGTGTCAATCACCTGTTCCATGGTTATGATGTCTGGTGCGTGACTGAAGCATTGGACTTCCAGACCAACTGTCATGAGCAGTCCTGAAGACAAGGCAAAAACCGCTTATCCACCTATCTTGGTGTCTGGTGACCCGCGATACTCATTGGTGCCTTCCATACCTGCAAACGTGGTCAGTACCTTTGCGCCGCCATTACACACACTGCAACACACGCACGCACCCACTCGCATAGCTTTCATATTCGCACATTTTGTGTGCTTAGTGTGTTGTTAACAATTTTTGTTGCCCGTTAAAATTATTGATGCTGTTGATTTAACTTAATGAGATGTTCATCCAATGTTTTCTTTGTTCTCTCTTTTACTTTATTTTTTATGGACATTTTTGTGAATGAACGGGGACACGAATCTGCGAACGTGGATTAGCGTGACGCGGTCGGTTTCTGGCACGGGCACGGATTTCGAAGACCAGAGACCACTAGTGGGAACGTGTGGTCATTGCTTATTTTGTTTTATTTTATTTATTTGTTTGTTGTCCATTTCGATTTTCTGTGTTATTATGATTTTGAACATATGGCAGAATAAATATCCTGATGACCTTTAGTCTGGGATTATTATTATAATTTGTTGTGTAACAGGTGGTTATTTTTCTGCTATCCTGGGTTAAGTTAATTTTTGACAGGTTTAATCCTGTCTGGCGCCCGAAGGTTTTTTTCTTCTTTAAAATAGTATTTGAGTTAGGGCGGCTACCACCGTTATATTTTTTATTTTAGTATTTGAGTTAAGATTGGTGTATTCACTAATGGTATTTTTATATAATGTTATAACAAACAAAACACCTTTTACTTTATATGCAAAACTATCCTTTAGTACAGATACACATTATTATCCAACGAGGCATGCAGTAGGAGGTAGTTTTATTTTACCTATAGTAAAAACCAAATCAATTCAACGTTCAGTAAGGTATAGAGCAATGTGTGAATGGAACTCCCAAATACTATTAAACAACAAAACACTCTGTATGGTTTCAAAAAATCACTTAAGAAATATTACCTTCAAAAAACATATACAGTTAATATTAATTTAATTTAAGGAGATACTGTTATAGGGTTCTTAGTTACATAATTTTTGATCTAGATCTCTATTTTTTTTATTTTTTATGTTTTATCGTTTAATTGTTATTTTGTGATCAATTGTATTAACTGTACAATATGTATTTTCAATGTAGTGTAATGTCTTTTACGTATGGTGTGTCATAAATTGTATTGTCACGTGGTAGATTATAGGACCCCAGGAAGAATAGCTTTTAGCTTATGCTGAAGCTAATGGGGATCCAAATAAAACAAACAAACAGGATTTGAAGATGAGACATGCACAGTCCCAGATATCCTGTTAGGCATACCTGTAAAGCCTCTTGTCTACCTCTCTGACTATGTTTAGGTAGAATGTGTAGTGTTATTAAATAATTGCACATATTGTTCAAAGCTGATGTTTCTGACTGTTAAGAAAACAAGGACTGTTCAGAGTTTTCAAGGTAAAATGTTCATGTTACTCAGGAATTGAGTTTGTCAGGGAATTTTCTACAATTCTCAAGTATTAAATATATTGACGTTTTGAAATCATAACAAACAAAAGTTACTGTTGTGTATCATAGGTACAAAGGCTTGAGAGAGAGAGAGAGAGAGAGATAGCAATGTAATGTATAGGTATTTAATTTGACCTGTGACAACAAAGAAGGTGATCCCATGCCTATTTAGTGTGTGTGACGGTGTTCAACAACAAGGATGGAACAAAGAAAATAAAAGTTTGATAGTGTTCCAGTATTCCTATCTGCTAGCATTTATTCAAACATGCATGTGAAAGAAACTATGACATGGAGAGAGAGACACCACACATACAGAGGGGAGTTAAAGAGGATGAATGAAACCATTAAAGAAACCAGAGAATGCAGCTATGGAAAATGTGTCAGTTACCCACCTGAGCAGAAACCATCAGCACCATTTTATTACAGGGTCTACAGCTTATACTAAACCTCTGTTTGGTTTAGTTAAGTGTACAATACTTGCCTTGGCTGTTGAACGAGCATCTGGATGCAGTCTCAGATAAAAGTCTTTATGGTTTGAAGGTTTGGTGGTGTTGGAATTGCGATCACATTGATGAACTCCAAAGATGTTACTCTGACTCTGTGATTGGGAGAGTTCTCTCCCGGGTGAAAAGTTGCAACATGGCTTGCTGCAACTTTGATGTCCTGCCGGTGCTGGGGATGTCAAGGTTCGTGAATTCGCTGTCTCTCTCTTGTCTTGTGTAGTGTGTGGGTGTGTGTCTGTGGGCGTGGTCTGTGATCACGGCTGATCAGCAGCACCAGCTGCTACCAATTGTTGTGTCTATTTAAGTGCAGTAACTGGTGTCTCATGTTGTCAGATCATTGTGTTTCTCTGATGTGTTCCCTGTGCCGATCGTGGATTCCCTCTCTGTTCTTTGTCGTGTCTTCCTGCACTCTGCACTGGGAGTACGAGCACCGTCACTTGGGAAACAGCACCGGATCACCGAGGATCATCACTGGTTGTCCACCGAAGTCCCTGCGTCACCCACCATCTGAGTTTGTGATCGTCTCGACCTACCATCTGTGTCGTGGACTTCCTGTGTTGTTGTTTTTCCGTCTGACTGCTGTTATTTACCTTGTCAATAAAGCGCTTTTGCATTTTTGTGGTGCTCCTGTCGTCGTTACAGGGGAGGCCCATGGGTCGGAGGTCTCGGACTGGATGTAGGAGGAGGTAAGGAGGTAAGCACACCGAAGAACAGAGAAGCAGGTCTCTAATGTGAGGCCTTTTCATTTATATGGAGGTCACACTTCCATGGGGTCAGTGAGCAAATTTTGAGTTAAACTTTTGGAGGTAAAGTTTACGTCTCTTTGTATTTTAATGTTGTATTTTGTGTAACTGGATTGGGTGCTGATGAAAAAATTATTAAAGATTCCTAGAACACTAATATGTTGCGTACAGTAGGTGGCCAACAAAAAATGCCTATTACCACCGCATGTACTGCTGTCACAGGGCCACGGTGTTAACTGCAACTCAGTGACCTGTTAAAGTTGTTCACGAAACAAACGCCAGGTGGCACAAAGGGACAGTTTGCAAACTGACTGGAATTGTTGTTTTATAAACAAACAAAATAAAACAACAATAACATTATAGAAGATGAATTTAAAACAATTTTTTAGACCACATTTTTTAAAGTTAATTTAAAACATGAGATAGTCGTAGGCTGCAGCCTAATGCATCAAAAATAATAAAATCTACACAAAGGCTCTTACGGCATGTTATGGTTATCAAAAATGGTCATTATGAAAACCATTAAAGCTACACAATTTCCTTATGTTAAAATCATTTTCTATTTTAACTGTTTTAAATTCATTTTAAATAAGTCAATTTTTAAATCATTTTCAAAGTTTTAAAATTGCTTTTTTTAATATTTTTCTTCATGATTATTTTACTTTTTTATGTAAAGCACTTTGAATTACCATTGTGTACGAAATGTGCTATATAAATAAACTTGCCTTGCTTATGTTGTATTAAGGGGCTTTATCCCCTATTTTGTTTTTTAAACTGAGATCAAATAACGAAATAAAACAAAAATAACTTCATAATATAACATTATAACATTCTAAAAATTCATTATATTTTGTTTTTTAATATTTATTTTTAGAAAGTTAATTTCAAAACACAAGTAAAACTTGCTGGGTTGTTTCAACTTTTAGTCAAATATGGACTAACCCAACCATTGGGTTACATTTTTACATTACATTTTTTTACCCCAAAGTTGGATTAGTCCAAATTTGACCCAAAGTTGGGTTAAAATAATCAATTTATCAATTTAGCCTTCTCAAATCTGTAAATAAAGAACACTTAAAGCATATTACAATGTTAGTTTAAACATTTAAAAGTGCACTGTTAGGTATATCTACGCGTTGAGAGTGGAAGCTGACGCATGCTTATTAATGCACAGGGCGCCAGTGTGATCACTTCATTCTTTTCTTTATAACAGTGGAAATGACTTGAAGGCCGTAATTTTTGCTCATACAGATAATACTAATATTTCATTCGGCACTGTAAATGGTGTACCCTAATTTTTGTCTACACTCACATGAATATCAACAAAACATTGTGCTATTGTAAAATAGAGAAAACAAACAGGATGCGCTTGCCTTCCCGTCTGCGTGAACAGGGACACGTTAAGCTCAGGCTGAAATGCAAAGCTCAAAAATCAGGTGCAGTTTTGCTTTGCCGTGTCCGAAACTGATGGTTTATATTCACAATAAGCTACAGAATACATGTAAGACTGAAGCCATTAAGGGCTAATGACAGTAAGACCTTAATAATGTATGATCACGCCTTGGTTCATATTTAAGAAACAACTTTTAAAAACTTGTATATTACAGCAAAAAAAAAAAAAAAAATATTAAGCCTATATAAGATCAGCATTTGAACACTATATTAACACAAAAATAATCTGCATAGTGACATTGTTATTTTTATTATTGCGAAGTGAGATGAATGAGGAGCGCGCCAGTCTTGCTTTCGCAAACCCAATGTTTATCAAGTTAATCTGTCCAGTGGTAGAAGCTAGTCAGTGTTTTCAACTACACAGGTTCAGGATTGTGTGTATGTGTGTATATATATATATATATATATATCTTTATATCTTTATAAATACAGACGTGTGTATTCTGCAGTTCGCTAATTTGTTACAACATTTTTTTTCTTTTAGATAGAGCATGTCCATTTTACATGACCTGCAACCAGTGTTTTGAATTCAGTCCAGCTGGAGGGGGTTGGGGTTTGGTGATAGTTAGCTTCATCGTGGGGGGGTTGACATAAAGGTGTTAATCTCTTGCTCTTTCATATGGAGAGAGTGATGATGAGCGTTTCAAACTTGCTCAGCAGGTTTAGGCAAAGTGTCTGTTTTAGGACAAATGCCTCGTTTGGTTTGGCTTTTGCAATTTTTGCAAAGGCATACAGAGTGTCACATACAATATGATATGGTTTTGGGTTTTTTTTTCTCAGGAGAGACCCGGTGTCTCTGCAATGAGAGGTTCCTTTAAAAAACGTCAGGTGATGTCATCATGCATCTGTACGCTGATCGCCGTTCAAGTGTAATCTTATATCACCCAGGTACAGATCTCCATGTATAATGCTTTTATGAAAGTGTATAATTGCTGTTTACTGGAAGATTGCCTCAAATGTCAATTTATTTCCATAGGGAGTTGGATGTTAACGCAGGATTGCGTGGATACGTAGGTCTGTCTGATCTACCGCACCACATGTACAAACGAGGCCTGTTCGAATAGAAGTATTATATTAGTGTGTAACATCAGAAACACGGAAAAAGTGGGTAATATACACACTATGTAATTTTAGGTGTATTTTGTGAGTGTTATTGTAGTCTTAATGTCCATGCAGTCTTATAGAGTGCCACTAGCATATTATTGTGTCCTGGGAATTTTTTTTTTTTTGCATTGTTCTTTATTATTGCACACAAGAAGAGATCACAAATTGTACATTTTATTATCTTTATTTTGGGGTGAACAATTTGTTGTGTAATCTAAAGATATTCTGACACTGAATTTGGTTTATTCCGGGTTACTGCCCACATACCTAAATTAAAAAGAAATAGAAAACTCCTAACCAATTATAATGAATAAATACAAATATCACTCATATTTGTTGGTTCTGTATGTCATTTCCCTGCGGCCACACTTCAGTACAGTAAAAGTACTATAATTTGTTATAATAGTAACTTCCAAACGAATCCAAAAGCAAAAAAAAAAAAAAAAAAAAACCTTGGCCGTCGAAATGGCCATTGACCTAATGATTTGATCTTCTTCTGCTGATTATAATGGTTATTTCATGTCAATCTCAAAAGTCTTTGTTTTCCACCAGGATATAAATTTTTGGCACATTTTATCATGGCATCTGTAGGAATGAAAAGTGAATCTTTAAAGTGAATTTTACAGTTTTGTTCTTGAGATTTTTAAGAATGAAAAGTGAATCATTATGTGTTTTAAAAATGTGTTCACGACTATGAGGGTAAGTTATTCATTATCAAGAATACAATTATGATGTTGTTTGCAAGATAGCTTCGCTAGCTAGCTAATATTTGCCTAAACGGTTGCAATAGTGTTCAGTTGTCAGCACTTAAATGTACAATTACATGTCTAAGTACTCTCCCGGGTATACCAGGTTGTTAAATGTAATAACATGAAACTGAATGTTAATGCCACTATCATTATTTACGGTGTTGTAGTTATTTTGTTTCTCAGTTTCTGACAAGAACAAGGCAGGAAAGGTTTCTGTGAACAACTCAAGAGTCTCTACCTGTATAGTCTTGAGTAGCCAGACTCTCAGACTGATGGCTGAAGGTCTGGGAACTTGGCCACTTTGAATAGCCAAGGACCTTAAAAACTCTTAGAGGTATTTTGTGTGTTATTTGATGTGAACTTTACATATTTCACATACTTTTGAAAATCCAACACTTCGTTAATCCTGTTAAGGGCTAATTGTCACAGCTGTCAACACAACAGCTTTCTTCTAACATGAGGGGGGTTTGGCGACAAGGCATCTTTGTTTCCAGGTGGATATATGTATATATATATATATATATATATATATATATATATATATATATATATATATAATACTTTTTTTTTTTTTTTTTTTTTTTACATAGGTTTTGTAGAATTTAATTTACAATGTTGATTTGATTACCTTGAAAACAGTATCTCACACTAGATGCTTGCTGTTGCTTTAGCCGTCATATGATAGAATATCCAACTAAAAATGTGTGTTCAGCAGGCCAACAGAAGTCCATCCATTTCTTTGTTGGAAATGTTTCAGTGACGATGTATAATTGTTATCATTGCAAATATATATATATGTATATGTGTGTGTATGTATATGTGTATATATATATATATATATATTTTCTTTTTTTTCTTTTTTTTCTATGGCCACGGAGGAGATACAGAGATTGTGGCATATTCAGCAGACAGACACAAACACACTGTATTTTTATATTAATTTAAACAAATGACTGCTGGTGAACAGTTTTGTAGCATTTTAAAATGCTGGCTTGATGTACTAAGACAGTGATATTAAAAGACATTCAGATGAGCCCAGAATATTAATGCAAGGTGTTTAATTACATGTTAGAAAACCATAAAAAGAAAATGCTTAACATGGCTTATTCATTGACAGATAGTTCCATTAAAGTTCACATTTTGGGATCATCTGTTTTCCTGCACATTGAATGCTTTATTAGTAAGATGTGCACAGAATGTGGTCTTTTAATACCACTGTCTCAGCGCATTGTGTTTTCTTTATGTAAGAGGAAAACGTTTAACGTGTAAATAAATGTGCTGCATTCACATTTTTGGCTCATATGGGTATCTGCATATAGAATATGCTTTATAGTAATGTCTTTGTATATTAAGCCACATTAAGCATTTAGAAAGTCCCTGTTCAAGTTCTGCTATTTCACAATCCGTGTGAAAGTCATACTCGCAAAGGTAATCTTAATTATTTAATTAAGCAAAATCAAAATGCTCAAAAACATGCAGCAATGTGATTCTTTAATTAAGTGATAGGCAGTTGGTTTTATCAGTGACATTATCAATAGATTTACCTTCCAAAGTCTTCTCGTCAACTCCATGACCTGCTTAACATCCAACTCCCTATGTTTTTACATGTAAAAAAGGTGAAAAAACATTGCATTGTCCAATTCCCTTTCAGTCGGTCAGTCTCGACGTCATGGCGGATGACAGATGAATTGGGATCTCGCTTAAAGAGACCAATCCACTTCAAGTGTAAACTAATTTAATTTAATTTTGATTCGTTCTGCTCCTGACTACTTTACTGAGAGAAGAAGAATGAACAAATTCAGCGCGTTCTTTGAGAGCTCTTCCTGTTGGCGGTACAGCGCTTCAGTGGTGGTGGTTTCCCGTGTCTAGTGGGTTGCACACATCAGGCTGCACTACCCCCTGTTTGTGTTGCAGACGGCCATCGCTCCTGTGTACAATTTAAGAGTAACAATTTAACTGATGTTTAACAAATAAAAAAAAAGATGCAATACGGATAAACAAATGATAAAGCTTGGTTTATTGAATATCAGGTCCCTTTCTATGAAAGCACTTTCTGTAAATGATATGATCACTGATCATAACCTAGATGTGCTCTGTTTGACAGAAACCTGGCTAAAACCGGATGCTTACATTAATTTAAACGAGTCTACTCTGCGAGATTACTGTTATAAACATGAGCCACGTCCAAAAGGTAAAGGGGGAGGTGTTGCTTTAATTTATAACAATGTTTTTATTAGTATTTCTCAGAGGGCGGGTTTCAGGTATAACTCATTTGAAGTAATGGTGCTTCATATAACATTATCCAGAGAAACAAGTGATAATGATAAATCCCCTGTGATGTTTGTAGTGTCTACTGTATACAGGCCACCAGGGCACCATACAGACTTCATGACTGGCTGCAGAAAAAGTTTTAATTATTGGTGATTTTAATATATCCATGTTTAATAATGAAAAAGATGCATTGGGATCAGCATTCATAGACATTTTGAACTCTATTGGGGTTAGACAACAGGTGTCAGGACCTACTCATTGTCGAAATCATACTCTAGATCTAATACTGTCACATGGAATTGATGTTGATGGTGTTGAAATTATGCAGCCAAACGATGATATCTCAGATCATATATTTAGTTTTGTGCAAACTTCATATAGCTAAAACTGTCAATTCTACTTCTTGTTACAAGTATGGTAGGAACCATCACTTCTACAACAAAAGACTGCTTTGTAAGTAACCTTCCTGATTTATCCCAATTCCTTAGCATATCCAAAACCTCAGAACAACCTTGATGATGTAACAGAAAGTTTGGACTCTTCTTTCCTAGCATTTTAAATACAGTTGTTCCTTTATGCTAAGGAAAGATTAAGGAAAACAAAACTGACAGCATGGTATAATGGGCACACTCGCACCCTAAGAGAGCAGTCCGGAAAATGGAGCACAGCTGGAGGAAAACAAAACTAGAGATATTTCAAATTGCTTTGCGGGAAAGTAACCTATCCTACAGAAAAGTATTAAAACCTGCTAGATTCATCATTGTCATTAGGATATGTCCCCAAAACCTTCAAACTGGCTGTTATTAAGCCTCTCTTAAAAAAAAAACACAACATGACCCCAAAAAACTAGTTAATTACAGGCTGATCTCGAATCTACCTTTTCTGTCTGAGATACTAGAAAAGGTAATCGGAACGTGCAGGATAAAGTGGTTTGTGATAAATGGTTTCTGTGAGCATTTCAAGTCAGGATTTAGACCGTATCATAGTACTGAGACTGCTCTAATTAGAGTTACAAATGACCTGCTCTTATCATCTGATCGTGGTTGTATCTCTCTATTAGTGCTATTGGATCTTAGCGCTGCATTCAACCCTATTGACCACAACATTCTTTTGCATAGACTATAAAACTTTCTTGGCATTAAGGAAGTGCATTAGCATGGTTTAAATCGTACTTATATGACCACCATCAATTCGTAGCAGTGAGTGAAGAGGAATCATATCGATCACAAGTGCAGTATGGAGTACCTCAAGGCTCAGTACTAGGGCCGTTACTCATCACGCTTTACATGTTACCCTTGGGAGATATCATGAAGAAACATGGTGTTAGCTTTCACTGTTATGATGATGATACTTTATTTCTCGCGCGGACCCGGTGAAACACACCAATTTGAAAAACAAGTGGAATGCATAGTCGATATAAAAAACTGGATGACGAGTAATTTCTTACTACTAAATTCTGAAAAAAACGGTGAAAAAAAATAGAGGTGTTAATTATAGGACCTAAAAGGCTCTGCCATGTAATAACCTAGAACAGGGTCTAAACCTTGATGGCTGCTGCTGTCAATTCTTCGGTCATCAGTAGGAACCTAGGCTGGTGCTATTTGATAGCAATCTTTCCTTAGAAAGCAACATTTCTATCATTTGTAAAACCTGCATTTTTCCATCATCAACATTATCTAAATTGACCTATGCTCTTAATGTCAACTGCAGAAATGTTTACACTCAATGACCTCAGGGGTTAGAATTATTTGTAAGTGCTTTAATTGGGTGGTTGTTCTGCTGGGCCCTTTTACTACTAACAAATTTCCATCTGGTTCATAAATGCAGCAGCTAGAGTTCTTACTAGAACCAGGAAGTACGACCATATTAGCCCAGTTTCTGTACAACACTGCAAATTGCTACCTATTAAAACATAGAATCGATTTTAAAATTCTTGCTTCCATCACTTATAATAGGGCCCTGAATGGTTTCGCCAACTCAGTATTGAATGAGCTCTTGTTACATTATAGTCCTCCACATTCCGCTACTTCTCAAAAACTCTGGTAATTTGATAATAACCTAGAATAATCAAAAATCAACTGCGCGGCTGGCAGATCCTTTTTTCATATTTAGAGCCTAACCTCTGAAAAAACATACCTAACATTTGTTCGCGGAGGCAAGACCACACTTCTTTGCAGTGTTAAAAAAACAAAAATCTAGATTAAAGACCTATCTCTTTAACAGGGCTTACCAACTAACACACTAATACGCTTTTAATATCCAAATCCGTTTAAAGGATATGTAGGGATGCATAAATTAGGTAACACCGGAACCGGGAACACTTCCCATAACACGGATGTACTTGCTACATCGTTTAAGTAGTATGCTAATATTAGTCTGTGTTCTCTCTTATTCCCAGGTCACCGTAGCCACCAGATCCAGTCTGTATACCAGATCAGATGATGGTCACTGCAGTCACCGGATCCAGTACGTATCCAGACCAGATGGTGGATCAACACCTAGGAAAGGACCTCTACAGCCCTGAAAGACACGCGGAGACCAGGACAACCAGATACAGATCCCCTGTAAAGACCTTGTCTCAGGACGACCACCGGGACAAGACCACAGGAACTGTTGAGTCCTCTGCACAATGTGACATCGCTGCAGCCTGGAATTGAAACTGGCTGGTTTCGTCTGGCCAGAGGAGAACTGGCCCCCCGACTGATCCTAATTTCTTCCCAAGTTTTTTCTCCTTTCTGTCACGATGGAGTTTTGGTTACACTTGACCGGCTGTGGCCTCTGGCTTGCTTAGTTGGGGGACACGTCACCTTCACAGTGATCCATCGTTGGACTTGATTGCCAAATGACTGCAAAAATACTATTTTAAACTGAACTTGAGCTGGATGATGGCATCACTGAATTCATGATGAACTGCCTTTAACTGTCATTTTGCATTATTGAACACACTGTTTTCCTAATTAAAAACAGCAGTCAGGCGGGGCTCTACTTCAGGCAGTAGCAAGGGTGGTCTGACTGTAGCAGTGATGGCAGGGAACCATCCCTCAGGTAACCATCGCTCCCCTTGCAATCCGCAACCAGTTGAGCTGCCAATTAAATGTGCTGGGCTCTCTACAAGGAGCATACAAGCAGTGTCCTTTTGGCCCTCCTCCCGAAGACTGGATGTTGATCGCTGCAGGGTCGGAGGGTGAGCCAGAGCTTTCTGAAGAAGAAGATTTGGCAGCGTGCTGCTGTCCTCCAATACAGTAGCACAATGCCTGAATCGGATCTTGAAATAACAGCTATGCTTTCCCGGGCCGCCGTGTGGGTAAGGGCCCAGGTGGAGATTTCCATCCGTGTCCCAAACCCTCAAAACACCCTCGATGGTGGTGGGCAGCTAGGGGTATACGGATTTTAAATAATTTGCAAAGTTTTTAAATTCCTTGTTTTTTGTTTCATGACTATTTTTGACTATTTTCTTTTTTATGTGAAGCACTTTGAATTACCATTGTGTACGAAATGTGGTATATAAATAACTGCAGCAGCTTCACCCAAGCAGCGCCGTGGACCTGGCTATGGCCCCCGTCAACCTCGCGGTGAGCGGGAAAAGAGCAAGAGGCCTCAGGCGGGTGACCCAGCGAGAGAATGATGCTCCTCTCCCTTTCCCGGAGGAGGGCCGGGGGTGGGAGAATCTGCTTTCCAAAATCTCGAGCAGCGAGAGCGGTTTTATCTGTCTCTGGGTCCCAAGAGGGCATGGGGAGTCATGGATGGACACAACATACACTGGACCAGACTCATCCTCCAACATGATGTCTCCGTTCCCTCCTTCAGGGAAAGAGGGTTACCATACGTAACAGAGAAGTTTTTCTCTTCAGAACGATGATCAGAGTTACTATTGCAATTCTCAATGCAGCCATGAATGAAATACAATGGTGACTTTGTTCACAATCATAAAAGAAAATCAAACTACTGCCCTAAACTCTATAGCAGAAAAGCAGCATGATCCTCCCAGTATGGCAAGAATAAGTTTAAAAAGAAGTTTCCCAGAATTCAACATGGCATGACGTCAGCTTCACATTCTCTATACCACAACATCAAATGATGCTTCACCGGACATTTAGGAGCTGGCTTATCTTCATGTGGAAGTTCTAAAGAATGCTCCGTGGCATATGGTTCAACTCACATGTTTTTCTGCAATATTCCAAATTTGTGCATAAGTTAAATTCCCAACTTCAGATGGAAACTCAGCTAGTTTGACTTACCAGGACAATTGTAAAAGTTGGTGTGTGTGTGTGTTTGGAAAAGAGGGATAGCCTTTCTTTCTTTTCTTTTCTTTTCTTTTCTTTTTCCCTTATTTTTTTGCTGTTTTTTCTTCTTATTTCTTTTGCAAAAAGCCTTCAAAGGCAAAGTTGTTCAAAGGACTAGGGGTAGGGGAGGAGGATCAGACAGGGCTGTTTATAATTCATCCTTCTTAATTAACAGTCTGGGCAGCAGGCTTGACTCACTGGTTTTTCTTATTTTCCCTAAACAGAGCAAGTGGTTTACCATGAGAAAGACTACTGGGAAGAGGGTTGGGCCTGTGTTTGGCACACTTCCTACAGCTGTGAGTACAGTGAGATGTGATCCACTAGGCATGTTTCTCATCCTTATGTTATATATGTCCTCTTGCACCTTGTTTTCTCTTCATTTTCTCTATTTCACCTGAATATTTTTTTACACGAACATAATCAGAAAGATTGACTGATTAAATATGACAAAAATAGCAATTACTGTGTAATTTGAAGAAAAAAAATGCTGTAGTTGCTAAGATTTTGTTTCAGGAAGAATACAATAAGGGTTTTTGGTATTTTAAATAAATTCATCTTAAAGGTCAAATTGTGTCAGTAGTGACAACAAAATACAAAAATAAATAATAATAAAAAAAAATACTCCCTGGTATGGCAGTGGTTGGTGGTTCCATAGTGATTGTCATTTTATGGCGAGCTTTTAAAAAGTGTAAGCACAGTTCAGGTAGTATTGAAGGCTATTGAAGGCAGAAGAGGTTCTAGACACAGAAACTGGGAGTTTATGCAGGTGCCACTTTGTGCTTGAAGAGGGCCCACTTCAACATTTATCTTAAAGGGTTACCCCACCCCAAAATGAAAATTTTGTCATTAATAATCACTTACCCCCCATGTAGTTCCAAACCCGTAAAAGCTTCATTCGTCTTCGGAACTTAGATATTTTGGATGAAAGTATGAAAGACATCATCAGAATAGTCCATCTGCCATCAGTGGTTTAATGTGAATTTTATGAAGCGACAAGATTACTTTTTGTACATGAATAATAATAATAAAAAGACTTTATTCAATAATTTGTCTCTGTGTCTTTCCGCATTACCGTAGCACCATTTTGGAGAACATCTGCTGAACTCAAACTGCGTATGCTCTTCTGTGTCAGCCGTGACACAAGGATACATTTTCTACATATATTTACGCTTTGATTTGAACAAAAAAAGCACATCCCTGCAGCACGGCTGACACAGAATAGCGTACGCAGTTTGAGTTCAGCGGATATTTTCCAAAATGGTGTTACGGTGATGCGGAGAGACACAGAGGAGACAAATTGTTGAATAAAGACGGTGTTTTTGTTTTCTTCGCATACAAAAAGTATTCTCGTCGCTTCATAAAATTCACATTGAACCACTGATGTCTTTCATCCTATTCTGGACCTTGACAGTGTTATTTACTTGGCGGTCAATAGGACAGTCACAAACCTCCCGGTTTTTATCCAATGTATCTTAAATTGTGTTCCAAAGACCGAACGAAGCTTTTACGGGTTTGGAACGACATGGGGTTAAGTGATTTATGACAAAATTTTCATTTTGGGGTGGAGTATCCCTTTTACCTATTTTCTGGATTATTGCAAGTTATTTTACTAGGTTATGTATCACTCTGCAATCTCAAGTAAACTACAAATAATTATTCAATGTTCCAAATTGATTTATTAATTTGACAAGTAATCTTGTATTGTGATGTGATGATCAGTGATATGTAAATGCAGAAACATAAAAAAACAACACCCAAACAGGTATATCTTTACAGAAAGGCCTAACACAAATCAATTTAGGAAAATTAATTTATAATAATCTGTAACATTATCATTATCTTGCATTATTCCTAATGTAAGATTTCCTAATTTGGAATATGATCTATGATTTAGTACTGTATGTATAAATGGTCAGTAAATTTAGCCCCTAGAATAGGCCTTTATCACACTTCCGCATTTGAAAAGCGGAAGATTCAAATAGAAGCTTAATAAGAACTTCCGCTGCAGCCTCTATCAACGGCTGTGCCCATAGCATGATTGGGTGCAACGATTGAATGTCATTATACTGTGAAAAAGAACAGGAGGTTAATCGCAATAAATATAATGCAAAAATAAACAAAATAATATTAAAAATAAAATTTAATCAGTCCATCAGTATTCCTCTGGCAGTTATTTGAGCTGCGTGCTCTTCATTAATCTGACTGGCAACATCAGCAGCGCTGACAGTCGCTCAGATAGGCTAATGTTGCACATTAAAATGAAGGATGACATGATACATGTAATGGAATCGGTATAAATACGCAGTTTTAACATTGACGTTTATTGTGTCAATGTTCAACTAAAACTAAATTAGTTTAATTTTATTCACCTACTGTTATTGTAATGTGTCCATTGAAAATAAAGCAGGTGGAAATTCCTTAACGCTACTAATCGGAGCCGGATGTGATGACACGCGGAGTCAAACTCAATTCGTTGAGGCATTAAAATAATCGGGACATAAAAAAGATTGGGGTAGTACTGCTGTGTTAAAGTGGAAATTGGAATATTATTTACCACTGATTCTTTGCAGCCTCATGTTTTGGAAGTGAAAATTTGGGAATTTACTTTCACTGCGTAGGACATAACGTCTTCTTGACATGATGTTAATCATACGAACAAGCAGTGTTTGAGGGTGGGTCAAGTTGTTCACAGGCGACCAACCTAGAACATAGGCAGACATTATACAATTGTGTTACCCTGTGAAGTTTAGCCGTCATGGAAATGGGATTCGAATAGCTGAAGACTTGTTTAGGCTGTTCAGAGTTGTCACAATAACAGTAAGGAACAAACAATAATTTCACACATAATTACTTAATGATCAGTAGACATTTGCCCAGTCCAAGACATAAGCAATTGCAGTTGCGTATCGCAATACAGTCAAAAAACAAACAGAAACCATATAACATTATATTACAGACAGCATAGAAAGGTGTGGAAAGTTGAAGCATAAGTCAGGTGCATATGACTAATGGTACTCGAGGAAGCATTATGACTGGTATACAGAGTTTCGGAAAATGTTTAAAAAGAAACATTTTGTGTAGGCGGGGCAATCCTCCACATCCCCAAGCTCCACTAACACTCCCCCCACTAGTGGGGCCATGTCCCTCGGTTATGGTTGTTATTGGTCTGCCTGTTGGATATTAGATTAATTGAGTCCACTGTACCAGAGAGTTCCCTTTCAAGGGAACTTCGAACTGCGTCCTCTAGGGGTCGCTATGGGGAACACCTCGTCATGACCCGTGTCTGAAGCATACATTGAAAAAACACCAACGAGTTGGCCGGCGACAGCCTCTGACGTCACTACCGGCGCGACTATAGACAGGCACCGGGATAACACGTCATTCTCTTCTTCGTCTTCAAAACTGGACCGTTTTGTTGGAAGCGTGCATCTGAAAGAACCGGTAAGAGCGCTCTTTCTCTGTCTATCATGTGCGACTACTAGCAAGCGTTTAGACAATGTGTGCATCCGTGTTGGCGTTATTTGACACCCGATGACACACGATCTTTGCGTCATTTGTTGTCTTGGGTAAAGAGCATGCACACGATGTCTTTGAGGAGGCAATCTGCATGCATTGCGAGCGTTTTTTCAAGGAAAAAGCTCCGCTCTCGTTCGTCTCTCTTTCCAAGGAAAAAAAAAGGCAGCCATCTGCTTCCCCACGGTTCAGGACCCGCCGCTGCTGAGGCACTGGAGGGAGGAGAATGAGCTCATGAAAATTTCAGGTGGATCTGTCTGAATGGTTTAAAGAGTGACTTTCCCTTTCGCGCTCATAATGGCGGTGGACGAGAGAGAGGAGGATGATGTTATATCTTTAACACTTTCTGATACTGAGGTTAGTGCTCTGCTGGGTTTTTACCCAGGAAAAAGCAGGAGACATTTGAGGATGGTGAAGAAGCTGAGGCTGAGCCTTCTCAATTCTCCTGCCCTGGGTATGTAGAGCTGTTGGAGTTTATGGATCGCACCTCGATGAGTGTTATCTTTCAGACCATAGCCCTCCAGCTCAGGTGAGCCTTCCATTTCTGCCTGATCTCCATACAGAGATCAAAAGGAAATGAAAGAGGCCGTTTTCTTCTCACATCCATCGGTTTCGGCATAAGAGTTTTGCCGACATCGAGGCGATGCGGCGAAAACGGCTATGAGAGGATGCCCTCTGTAGAAAGAGCTTTCATTCTGCGGGGGAGACATCCTCTCTTAATCTCCCTCCTTGCCATCTAAGCCCCTTCAAGAAATACATCTCGCTTAAATGGCAAGGCATACACAGCAGCAGGGTAAGGCTGTGGCTTTATTTACACACGATGGTGCTGTTTCAAGCATATCAGATGATCTGCTAAGAGACCTGGATAGAGGCGAAGCCTTTTTCCTGATCAGGTAGCTGTGCTGCGCCGCACCACAGGCCTCTCGCTGGGCTACCAAGCAGGCCGCCTCTGCCAAGCGCAGGACTATGGCGGCCATGGTGGTAGCGGAGAGACTTCTGTGGATGAACCTGGCAGACATCGGGAAGAAAGAAAAGGCTTTCTTCTCGGTGCTCAGGTTTCGCCTTCTGAGCTTTTCGGTATTTCCTTTGAGACGGTGATCGAGAAGTTCGGGGGATGAAGGCGCACTCCGCTGCTTTCAGATCCTTCGTTCCACGAAGGTCCAGGTCTGAGCCCGAACAACATAGGGGTCCTGGCCTGTCTCGATCTGAGGATCAAAGACGGGCACAGAAGGCTAGTGTCGCGACTCGCGCTCCTCCCCCACCTGCGGGCAGGGCTAAAAGGAATTGTGGGTCAAAAGGAGGTAAGCAGAACCTAAGGGACGTGATCCAGACAAGGCAGCGTTCTCCTCTGAGTCCGAGTGATACTGAGGTATCTACTCGTTCCCTTTAGGGATTTTATCTTCTGCTTTTATCCTCCCCTTCCTAATTCCCCTGTAACCACCAGCTCTCCACCTGATCGAGGTTAGGTGGAAACCTCTAACGCATACCAGTCTCCTATGCTGGACCTATACTGTTTTTGGCTGGTCCTATGTTCATAGCAACCACCTTACTGATGGTCCGGACTAAAAGGAGGTGCCCCTTGAGCGGGGCTCCAGCGCAGGAGGGTGGGAGTATAAAAATAACCCTTTCTGTATATACTTATGTGTAAATTGCTGGTCTACTAATAAACTCTGTGAGTTCCTTTGCAGTGCTCAGTTACACTGTTTACTAAACACTCGTCAGCACCAGCCATCTGGCTTCATGTTCCGGTATTAGACAGCTGAGATCACAGGTTTCTGCGGGAGCCTCCTTGATCATCAGGCCTGGCACAGCACTGCAGGGACTTTCATAGATGTCCAGCCAGGTAACCCCGAGGGGTCTCCTGGCCGCTTAGGTCCTGTCGGAACCAGCAGGAAGTGAAGGTGGCAGTTACAGAAGTCTTCTTGTATATGCTGCCTCAGGTGATGCTCCCCTCGCTAGAGGTTTGTAAAATTTGAGCTTGGCCTCTCCCGTGCGGGTTCAGCGCCTCTGCGATGCTTAGGAACCTTTAGGTTCACACGCTAAGCTCTGTGTACTTTCTGAAAACCACATGGTGGTCAGTGTGCACATGAACACTTTGCGCACTTTCTAAAAATCCACGTATTGGTAAGTGTGCGCGCAAGACTCTGCGCACTTTCTGAAATCCTGTATGGTAAGGGTTACACGCTCTGCCTCGTTCCCTTTCTTGAGATGATTAGACCTTGGTTCCTTGGGCTCAATTCAGCCAGTGTGTATTCGTTTATACACTTCAAGCATCACTTTCCTCAAACATGAGGGGCTATTTGGGCGATTCTCGTGGTAGTTTAGCAGCGATCCCCTTTTCCAAGAAGGGTCGCCTATGAGCGCGCTACTCTGGATTCAGGAGTTTCTCCTTCATATGAGACTGATTTCACTGTTTTTCCCAGAGCACTCCAGCATTATTTCCACAGATAGAGTTGATGATTCTCAAATATACTGTTTTGAGATGCACCATTCCATCTATGAGCTGCTCTATCAGAGTGCCACGGAGAGCCCTTCCTTAGAACAGTCGCCGGCAATTTCAAATGTATGCTTCAGACACGGGTCACGACTAGGTGTTCCTCATAGCGACCCCTAGAGGACGCAGTGTCTCGTTCCCTACTCAGGGAACCATGGTTACATGAGACATTTTCCCCCAACATTTTAGTGAACAACTGAATTCCTGTAATTGGTTACAACTTAAAGCAGCTAATGGCTTGATATACCGTATCTTTGGTATGAATGTAGAAGTGAATCTAAAATATAGAAGTGAATGTAGAAGGTTATACCAAATAAGGGGATCCTTGTTATTAGAGACACCCCTAACTTGCAGGCAAAGTCATATATTCCAGGTTTTCTGGGAATGAACATTAGGTAGGGAGTATAATGATGTGTTGTTTAGTCAGTATGGTGCTTCTATTTTCAGCCTCCTGTGTATCTAGTAGGTTCCTAGAGAGTGGCAGCAGGCCCTCCAGTTTTTTTTTCACAATGCTTCTTAATTGGTTAGACCCAGTACTGGAATTGCCAGGGTTAGTGGTAGGTGTTATAAAATTATTGGTGGCCAACTTCTCGCAGCATTTTGCTACCCAGTCTAAGGTTGTTGTTGTTGCTGTTGTTTTCTGAACCATTTTCTAAAGTTCTAAAGGGTATTAATGGTACCTGCTTGTAGTACAGGTGGTTAAGGGTACGGTGTTTATATTTTGTATGATTAATGTGAGCAATATGGAAACTTCCTTCGCTTTGTGCTTTAGGAAATTTAAAGCCTGCACAGATTACCCGCAGGAGTTGTGGAGGTTCCTCTTTCCTTGGGGTTTGGGGAAGTTCAGGCTATGGTCAGTATGGAACAAGGGCAAAGTTGACAAGGTATGACACCTTATACAGTCTGTGATCTGTTTATCATTTCAATGTCTGAACAAAGCAGGAGAATTTAAGTTGCATCACCCTTATTATTCCCTCAACTAATGATGTGTCAGTATGACAAAGGTATAGGCCATGTGCTGAATATGAGTGAAGGCACATACAAATCAAATGTTGGAGAGTCAGGTAATTAGGAAGAGTTGTAGCCCCTATGCATTCCCTAACATTTTAGTGAAGAAAAAAGACAGTGCTTTGCATCTGTGTGGATTATCGCCAGTTTAGGCGCAATATTTAGAGAGATGCTTTTCC
Organism: Cyprinus carpio; assembly: GCF_018340385.1. NCBI lineage: Eukaryota > Metazoa > Chordata > Actinopteri > Cypriniformes > Cyprinidae > Cyprinus > Cyprinus carpio. Next base: position 1,677,231 of record NC_056582.1, on the reverse strand, counting down.
TCTCTCTTGGATTTTAGAGTCCTTTGATGCCATTTTGGGCGCTTACTGGTTCTCAACCTTGGACCAGGCAAATGGTTACAATCAGGTCCCTGTTGAAGAAAAAGACAAATGTAAGATTTGTAAGTGAAGTGTTTAGTACATGTGATGTCCAATGAATGAGTGTCCACTGATCCTGTTAAGCTTGCTGTCTTGTAGCTAATTTTGGCTCGACCAAAAATATGTATCAGCACTGAGATCCTTTTTGTCAGTTAATATAGATGATTTGTTAAAGACGTTTCAGTCATTGCAGCTCCCTGTGACGCCTGATCGGAGAACTGGGTGGGAGTGAGGATTAAAAGGGTATGTGCAGGCCAGTAAGTAGTGCTTCTACAGAAGCCTGTAACAGGATTTGAAGGTGTGTCGACCACTCCAGTGCTGGCCTATGCTAACTTTTCTTTTTAACCTTTTATTTTGGAGGTCGGTGCTTGACAAAACAAACTGAGTGCCGGATTGTCTCAAGAGCAGGAGGGATGCCAAATTACAGCTTCATGAAGCTGGAGTTTCTTGCTCTGAAATGGTTGATGACAGAAAAATTCAGGGAATATATGATGGGCCATAATTTAGGACTAAAAACAGCCATCATTTGAGCACTGCAAAGCTTGGAGCAACATGGCTATGGTGGGCAGCTGAAAAATGTGAGCTTTAATTTGGGAATATTACTTGGCCAGTCAGTGCACTTTGGCCAGACCCCCACCGTTTTTTTGGTGAAGGCAACAATGGGGCACCTGGTGACTGCAAGGCCAAATCCATTTTTTCTTTTCTGGAGTGTTCAAGGGATGGAAAAGGAACAAGTGTTAATAATGACTGATTTTCTTTGCACGCTTCCTAAGTCATCAAAAGCTGATTGGCCAAATATACTTGTTTTAACTGTTGTTTTCTTATAATATTACTACACATTAGACTACGGGTAAGTGCCCACACTTTTTAATGTTTGGCCAAGAAAGGCATGACCAGAAGGACAAAATACAAGATGCTGGAATCCAATAAAGTATGAAGTGGTTTAAGTGCCTACTGGAGCAGAGCTGTCTATTCTTTTGCCCCTTTAGATAGAAAGCTTAAAACAGGTAAAATGTTTACATTTTACCTTTTACTTTATGTTGAAGCCTGTCCCTGGGATTTTAAGACTTTAGAATAAACAACAATTTGAATTTGATCCAATCTATTATTGATGGTTGCTTGTGTTGTTATTGTTGGTATTTGTACTTTGAAGGTCACGTCTCTGTTCATTTTTTTCTACTATCAAACGTGTGTTGCTGTAAATTTATTTCCATGGGCATAAGTCCCCGGTGGCATAGCCAGGAGTCAAATGTGAGCTACAGATACATTTTGGTTACACAAGCAAAAAGTCCAACAACCAAGCAAAAAGAAAAGTTAAATTTGGCTGTTGGACACATCCCTAACAGTGTCCTTATTATCTTATTAGTCATGTGGTTCCAAACTTTCCTGCTTTGCAGAATATAATATAGACATGATTTCTATAATGAGAATATGAGATCAAGAATTGACTGATATCAACATTTGAGGCATGATTTATCATTTATACATTCTAAACACACTTACACTCATTGGCCACTTTGTTAGGTACACCTTGCTAGTACCGGGTTGGACTCTCTTTTGCCTTCAGAACTGCCTTAATTCTTTGTGGCAATAGATTCAACAAGGTGATGGAAACATTCCTCAGAGATTTTGACATGGTAGCATCACGCAGATTTGCTGCAGATTTGTCGGCTGCACATCCATGATGTGAATCTCCCCTTCCACCACATCCCAAAGCTGCTCTATTGGATTGAGATCTGGTGACTGTGGAGGCCATTTGAATAAAGTTAACTCATTGTCATGTTCAAGCTTTGTGACATGGTTCATAATCCTGCTGGAAGTAGCCATCAGAAGATGGGTACACTGTAGTCTTAAAGGTATGGACATGGTCAGCAACAATACTTAGATAGGCTGTGGCATTTTAAATAGGGTGACCAAACGTGCCATTTTCCCAGGACACGCCCTGGTCAGGATTTTATATATTGGCTAAAATATCCACATTTTGGCTTTGGTTTCCTGTTTTCATACTTAATGAAGGTAATGATCATTTGACCAATAACATGCAGCCATTTTACGTAATCCACCAATCGTGGTGCGTGAGAAGGTGGGATCTACAGAGAACAGTCAAAGCGATGCAGATACGTGTACATATTGGTGTTCAAATTGAAGTAGCACTGAGCATACCGATCGGTGTATGACATCAAAGTACCGTGATTCATACAACAGTTGGTCTGCCAGCCCACAACAAGCGTGGATATTTTAGGCAATATAGAAATCCTGGCCAGGACGTGTCCTGGGAAAATGGCACATTTTGTCACCCTAATTTAAACAATGCTCAATTGGTACTAAGGGGCACAAAGTGTGCCAAGAAAATATCCCCACACACCATTACACCACCCACTGTTGAGATGGATCCATACTTTTATGTTCTTTATGCCAAATTCTGACCCTACCATCTGAATGTAGCAGCAGAAATCGAGATTCATCAGACTAGGCAATGTTTTTCCAATCTTCTATTGTCCAATTTTGGTGAGCCTGTGCTAATTGTAGCCTCTCTTGTTTTCTGTTCTTAGCTGACAGGAGCGGCACCCGGTTGTAGTCTTCGCTGCTGTAGCCCATCTGCTTCAGGGTGTTCGACGTGTTGTGCATTCAGAGATGGTATTCTGCATACCTTGGTTGTAACAAGTGGTTATTTGAGTTACTGTTGCCTTTCTATCATCTATAACCAGTCTGTCCCCATTCTCCTCTGACCTCTGACATCAACAAGGCATTTTCATCCACACAACTGCCGCTCACTGGATATTTTCTCTTTTTCGGACCATTCTCTATAAACCCTAGAGATGGTTGTGTGTGAAAATCCCAGCAGATCAGCAGTTTCTGAAATACTCAGACCATCCTGTCTGGCACCAACAGCCATTCTACATTCAAAGTCACTTAAATCCCCTTTCTTCCCCATTCTGATGCTCGGTTGAACTTCAGCAAGTCGTCTTCACCACATTTAGATACACTTAGTTGCTGTCATGTGATTGGCTGATTAGCAATTTGTGTTTTATTGTCACGGTTCATAAATTCGCAGTCTCTCTCTCTTGTCTGTGTTTGTGTTGATGTGTGTGTGTGGGTGGAGCCACTGATTACTGGGCGGATCACCACCCCGATCAGGATTGATCAGCACGCCAGCTGCAGATGATCAGCGCGGTCTATTTAGTCTCTCTGTTCTCACCTTGTCTTTTGTCAGATCGTTGTTTGGATGTAACATCCAAACTGCCTTTTCCTGCCTGACCAGTTACTGTTGCTGCCTGTTCGTTTGTCCTGCACGTCCGCTTTCACTTCATCGGCCTCGCTCGGATTATCACCGCCGTCTACTTCCGGATTGTTGCCGTCTTCACTCATCTCTCGGGATCTTCACGTCTGGACTGGGCTGTACTACAGCCTCCCTGTGCCACTAAGTGTTTGCTTCCATGGACATTGTTTCACATTATCCTCATCATCTCTATTCCTGCATTTTACCAATAAACTCACTTTTACTTGCAATTGAATCCATCTTATCATTTCATCACAGTTACCAAGCAATTGAATAGGTGTACCTAATAAAATTGCCGGTTAGTGTATGAACCTCCAAGCTATTCAGTAGTTATTCAAAAGGACATAAACTATGAGTGATTTAAACATGATAGTCAAATGTGTGGGTTACATGCATGATATGAAGTTATGAAATATAATGATATTTGGGTATAATCCTTTTAGGATTATTTTGGGATGATCTTGTGCATTTTTTATTTGTTTATGTCAGTCTCTGTGCCATGCCAAGATTCATGGATGAGAACAGGCTAGGCTTAGTCTTATACCTTTGTTATTCAAGCTACAAATATATATATATATAAATATATATGTATATTATATATAAAAAATATATAACTTTTTCCAACTGCTCATCAGGTTTAAGGCCTTTCCCCCATAGCCCTTACTTACGCAGCTCGTCAGAGACCACAGGACTTATACAAACGAAAAAAAAAACCAAAAAAGTTGGGACACTGTACAAATTGTGAATAAAAACAGAATGCAATGATGTGGAAGTTTCAAATTTAAATGATACATTTTCACAGTTTAAACATTTGATATGTCATCTATGATGTATTCTGAATAAAATATTTAAATTTGAAACTTCCACATCATTGCATTCTGTTTTTATTCACAATTGGTTTGTATAAGTATTTGAGAAAAAAAAAATCAACCAAGAGCATAATACCTTCATCATCTTATCATAAGGCACATATATTCCCACTACAACAAAGTTGCTTCTACATAGACTCAGATGATCCTAACATTTGTCATGTCCATCAGTGCCCTCAAAGTACCAGCAATGCAGCACAGCACATTTGCATTAACATGCCCCCCCCCCCCCACCCCTAAAAAAAGTTTCTACAGAACCACTCATCAGAGCAAGAAATACTGTTGCTGATGTATCACAGATTAAGTTTTTTTTTTTTTTTCTGTAGTCTCCCGAGCACTACACATTTATGATCTCTTTTCAGGATGATCGGTAAAGTACTATATATCTGAGACGGGTGTGTCCAATACAGCAATTATCCAAAATGTGCAGTGCTAGGGAGGCTCCAGGAGGTTTGAAAACCTCTGATTAAGAATATGTTCAATGGTCTAAAAATAGGATAATTGAGAGAAGAGAAGAGATCTAGGAGATAATGTAAGCACATGTAAGTCAAAGTGATGTTCTTCCTAAAGAGGCTGTGCTTAATACATTGATGAATTGGCATGATTCTATATGAGCTTAGGGTATCATCCCACCTGAACAATGCTGCCATAGTATCATTCAGGTGATGCAGTTTTTAAGTCACCATTATGAAAGGGAACCAGGAACCACACTAATGAGCCAGCTTTTCGGCTTCCCCTTTTCCCAAATGTAGCAATTTGCTTATTTATTTTCTTGATACGGTGGCAATAGAGTGGCTAGCTGCTAGTTCATTAATTCTGCCATCAGACTGTAATTAGAATAAACTCAGTGCAGCATCTCCCAGTCTACTGATGACAGACATCTCCTGACTGACAGGTTCTGACAGGCATGACATCACTGACTCCATCCCCTGGTTCCCACTTTAAATGTCCAATACTGTGCTTACAGCAGTCTGCTCCATCAGCTGAGCTTTCCCCTGCGATCAGTGCACTGTGTCTGCACAACAGCTCACTGATTGGCAGCATTAATTACAGTGAGCTGCCAGCTCTTTTGGTGCTGCTGGTTTGTGAGGTGCTGCTGGTTTGTGATTGTAGCTCCATGCAGCTTTGTTTTTCTGTAGAATCTCTATGTTACTATCACTCTCTGTTGTATAAAGTGATAAAATATAACTTAAATTCCCACCATATTTGTGATATTATCTATCAACCTAATCTGATTAATTTGATCATTCGCTTTTATTCTAAATTTGCGAGTGCAGTGCACCTGCAGTGCATTAGCCGGTTAGTTTGTCATTAGCGTTTCCATTCATGCCTATTGATGTTTTCTTTTCTTTTTTTCTTTTTTTTTCTCTCCCTCCTCCATTTCTTTTCTCTCTTGCTCTGTTTTTTTCACAAGTTCATCAAACAACTGTGGTAAGAATCATTCATCAATCACGGTGAGTAATGGCTTCTCCTGCTATTGTTGTTTGCACCGCTTGCCACATGTGTAGTTTATCTCTCTCTGTCAGCAACAAGGGATACACATGTGATAAATGCAGAGAAATGGTTAGGCTGACAAAGAAGATTTCAGAATTAGAGAGACGCATCCAAACTCAGGGAGTCCTGTACATTCTTCGGTTCCAATAACAGAGCATCCACAGCAGGGCAACTGGGTGACTGTGAGGCGGCATAGTCCCGGGTCAAAACACTGCTCTTTCATTCTGATCAAAACATTAAACAGGTTCTCCCCACTCAGTGACACACCCACTGAAAAACCTAATCAAAGTGCTCTAGTTATTGGCGATTCTATTGTACGGAACTTGAAAATAGAGACACCAGCCACTATAGTCTAATGTTTACCAGGAGCCAGAGTGCCTGACATCTTGGCAAATTTAAAAGTGCTGGCTAATGCTAAACGTAAATACAGTAAGATTTTTATTCACGCCGGCGCTAATGATGTTCGACTTCGCCAGTCGGAGATCACTAAAAATAACATTAAATAGGTGTGTGAACTTGTAAGCACGATGTCGACATGGTAATATGTTCTGGTCCCCTCCCTGCTTACCGTGGTGATGAGATACATAGTAGACTGTTGTTACTCAATGGCTGGATGTCTAAGTGGTGCCTGCAGAATAACATAGGTTTCATAGACAATTGGACAAGTTTTTGGAGCAGACCTGACCTGTTGAAAAGAGATAGTCTTCATCCCTCCTGGGGTGGTGCCACTCTTCTGTATAGAAATATGGCACATAGTCTTAGAGTTTGTATTGACTAACTGCGGCCCAGGTCAGGAAGCCTACATCCTGGATAAACCGACCATCTGCTAGCCACCTCATGTCACAGAAATCAGTTCATTCTCAGCACATAGAGACCCTTTCACCTAGATATCACACTATAGATACTGTGTTTGCTCCCTGAACTAGAAAATACAAAAAAAAACATCCAAACCAATTTAAGAGTAACAATTTAATTGATGTTCAACAAATAAAAAACAGATGTAATAGGGATAAACAAATGATAAAGCTTGGCTTATTGAATATCAGGTCCCTTTCTACGAAAGCGCTTTTTTTGTAAATGATATGGGCCCGGTTTCCCCGATAACGCTCACTCTTAGCGCACTAAGAAGACTCGAAAGATATATCTTACCAAAGTTGTTTATGTTCCTAAGTGTGTTCCCTGAAGTGTCCCTTAGGAAGCTTCTTAACATGCTGCCTCTTACGTTGGACGTTACAAATGCGCTGTCCCAAGTGCAGTTGATGATTTGGTTGGTTTATTTTTTTGTTGAATCGATTTTCCACTTCACGCAAAGGTGCATTACGGCGTTAAGAAAGACAACACGTTCTATGCAAATGAAACATTCCTCAAATTATTCCAGTAACATTTATTTTAATATAGTTTAAGTTATCCGTAAAATATAGACTATTAATTAAATTATCAAATTGTCAGTAATATGTTCACACTATATGTTGTGACGGGTAGACGAACCCCTACGCTAATCATCCACCCTCCTTATCCCGTTGTGCCACTTGTGCTGCTTCTTGACATGGGTTTAACGACTTCTAAAAATTATGTAATACACTTTCATATTAATGGTAAGATACTTTACAATCAGAATTCCCCTGCATGGCGCAGAAGGGCGTTGGTGACAGTGTGGACGCACCTCCACACTGAGGTCTTGCTTAGGCCGTAGCCCTCTCCCATGACCTCGATGAAGTTCCCTGTAGCACAAAACCTTAGCGCTGCAAGCAAAATTCCGCCGCGTTAGCCTGGCAAGCGCAGGTCTGAGAAGGTCCAGCAGCTCCATAATGAGTTGTCTTGGGAGGCGATTTTTTTTTTAATATAGCAAAATGTCAAAAGGGCTTAAGTTTTGCCGAATAAAAAAATTGACATGGACTAATCCGCGGCCGGCACCATCTTTGATTTAATACAAGGACACGTTGGATCGCTGCCATAGTTGGTTGCTTACTGGACACCACCATGCTTACCCATTTATAGATCTTAGCCATTTAGAGCCAAATTGTTTGCCAGATTTTAATTTTCAAAAGTTATTGCCAATTTAAACGCTTTAATGACATTACGAAATAGCTTAGGCTAATTACCACCAAATTAGTTCTGATACCAAATAAAGTCAACTTCATAAATTTGATTGTATCCATTGCGAACATATTTTATTATTAGTCATAAAATGTCCATAACATAAAATCATTTTTGAGCCACAACATTGTCATAATTACCATAGTTTGACTTGTACTGCGCTGCGCTGATTTCTAAAGACTGCTGCACAGTGGCGGCGACTAGCGTCTTGAGCTCAAACAACGCTAAGAGAGAGTTTAGGAATGGTCCAGACCAACCTTACGAAAGTGTGACTTACAGAAGATATACTTAGCGTACGAACGTGTCGGGAATCGTGCCATAACATTAAGAGAGAGGTTAAGGAATAGGTTAAGAACTACTTAGCGATCAGAACGTTTTGGGAACCGGGCCATGATCACTGATCATAACCTAGATTGTGCTTTGTTTGACAGAAACCTGGCTAAAACCTGATGATTACATTACATTAATTACATTAATGATTATATGATTACATTATTTTACATGAGTCTATCCCCCAAGATTTCTGTTATAAACATGAGCCATGTCCAAAAGGTAAAGGGGGAGGTGTTGCTTAAATTTATAACAATGTTTTCAGTATTTCTCAGAGTGCAGGCTTCAAGTATAACTCGTTTGAAGTAATGGTGCTTCATATAACATTGTCCAGAGAAAAAAGTGTTAATGATAAATCCTCTGTGATGTTTGTACTGGCTACTGTATACAGGCCACCAGGGCACCATACAGACTTTATTAAAGAATGTGCTGATTTTTTAACCGAGTTAGTGCTGGCTGCTGATAAAGTTTTAATTGTTGGTGATTTTAATATCCATGTTGATGATGAAAAAGATGCATTGGGATCAGCATTCATAGACATTCTGAACTCTATTGGGGTTAGACAACACGTCTCAGGACCTACTCATTGTCGAAATCATACTTTAGATTTAATACTGTCACATGGATTTGATGTTGATGGTGTTGACATTATGCAGCAAGCGATGATATCTCAGATCATTATTTAGTCTTGTGCAAACTTCATACAGCTAAAACTGTCAATTATACTACTTGTTACAAGTATGGTAGAACCATCATTTTCTACCACTAAAGACTGCTTTGTAAGTAATCTTCCTGATTAATCCCAATTCCTTAGCATGTCCAAAACCTCAGGACATTTTGATGATGTAACAGAAACTATGGACTCTCTCTTTTCTAACATTTTAAATACAGTTGCTCCTTTAAGCTTAAGGAAGATTAAGGTAAACAGTCTGACACCGTGGTATAATGAGCACACTCGTACCCTAAAGAGAGCAGCCCAGAAAATGGAGGGCAGCTGGAGGAAAACAAAACTAGAGGTATTTTGTATTGCTTGGTGGGAAAGTAACCTATTCTACAGAAAAGCATTAAAAACTGCTAGATCTGATTACTTTTCGTCTCTTTTAGGAGAAAACAAACATAACCCCAGGTATTTATTCAATACAGTGGCTAGATTAACGAAAAATAAAGCATCAACAAGTGATAACCTTTCCCAACAGCACAACAGCAGTGACTTCATGAACTACTTTAGTTCTAAGATTGATACTATTAGAAATAAAATTGTAATCATGAATTCGTCAGCTACAGTATCACATCAGATAGTGCGCTATAGATCTCCTGAGGAACAATTCCACTCATTCTCTATTATAGGAGAGGAAGAATTGTATAAACATGTTAAATCATATAAACCAACAATATGTATGTTAGACACTATTCCATCTAAGCTCCTAAAAGAGGTGCTTCCATAAGTCATAGATCCTCTTCTGACTATTATTAATTCATCAATGTCATTAGGATATGTCCCAAAAACCTTCCAACTGGCTGATATTAACCCTCTCATCAAAAAAAAAAAAAACTAGTTAATTACAGACCAATCTCGAATCTCCATTTTCTGTCCAAAATACTAGAAAAGGTAGTATCCTCACAATTATATTCCTTCTTAGAGAAAAATAGTATCTGTGAGGATTTCCAGTCAGGACAGACTGCTCTAATTAGAGTTACAAATGACCTACTCTTATCATCTGATCATCTTTGTATCTCTCTATTAGTGCTATTGAATCTTTGCACTGCGTTCAACACTATTGACCACAACATTAGAAAACTTTGTTGGCATTAACAGAAGTGCTTTAGCATGGTTTAGCGTACTTATATGACAATTCGTAGCAGTGAATGAAGAGGTATCATATCGATCACAAGTGCAGTATGTAGTACCTCAAGGCTCAGTACTAGGGCCGTTACTTTTCATACTTTACGTAACCCTTGGGAGATATCATCAGGAAACACGGTGTTAGCTTTCACTGTTATGCTGATGATACTCTATATTTCTTCACAGACTGGCAAAACATACCAATTTGAAAAACTAGTGGAATACATAGTCGATATAAAGAACTGGATGATGAGTAATTTCTTACTGCTAAATTCTGAAAAAAACAGAGATGTTAATTATAAGACTTAAAACTCTGCATGTAATAACCTAGAACACTGTCTAAGACTTGATGGCTGCTGTGTGAATTCTTTGTCATCAGTTAGGAACCTAGGTGTGCTATTTGATAGCAATCTTTCCACGTTTCTAGCATTTGTAAAACTGCATTTTTTCCATCTAAAAAATATATCTAAATTACGGCCTATGCTCTCAATGTCAAATGTAGAATTGTTAATCCATGCATTTATGACCTAAAGGTTTAATTATTGTAATGCTTTCTTGGGTGGTTGTTCTGCACACTTAATAAACAAACTCCAGCTGGTCCAAAATGCAGCAGCTAGAGTTCTTACTAGAACCATTATGTATGACCACAATAGCCCGGTTCTGTCAACATCGCACTGGATACCTATTAACCCTCGTACAGATTTTAAAATCTTGCTTATTACTTATAAAGCCCTGAATGGTTTAGCACCTCAGTATTTGAACAAGCTCTTGTTATGTTATAGTCCTCCACGTCTGCTGTGTTCTCAAAACTCTGGCAATTTGATAATACGTAGAATATCAAAATAAACTGCAGGCGGCAGATCCTTTTCCTATTTAACACCCAAACTCTGGAATAACCTACCTAACATTCTCTGGGAGGCAGACACACTCTTGCAGTTTAAATCTAGATTAAAGACCCATCTCTTTAACCTGGCCTACACATAACAGACTAATATGCTTTTAATATCCAAATCTGTTAAAGGATTTTTAGCTGCATTAACTAGGTCAACCGGAACCGGGAACACTTTCCATAACACCCAAATGTACTTGCTACATTATTAGAAGAATGGCATCTACGCTAATATTAGCCTGTTTCTCTCTTATGCTGAGGTCACCGTAGCCACCAGATCCAGTCTGTATCCAAGTCAGAGGGTCACTGCAGTCACCCGGATCCAGTACGTATCCAGACCAGATGGGGGATCAGCACCTAGAAAGGACCTCTACAGCCCTGAAAGAAAGCGGAGACCAGGACAACTAGATGAGCCCCAGATACAGATCCCCTGTGAAGACCTTGTCTCCGATGACCACCGGGACAAGACGACAAGAACCAGTTGAGTCCTCTGAAGAATGTGATTTTGCTGCTTTTTTTCCTAATTAATGTTGTTCAGTTGCTTCGACACAATCTGTATTGTTAAAAGCTCTATATAAATAAAGGTGACTTGACTTGACTTTATGTTCGCACCAAATCCTATGCTCTGACCTGACGTGCCCTTTCCCTTTCCAAGCATGGCTTTCAGTTTGACTGATGTGTTTAAACATTTTCTGGTCACTTTTTAGAGAGCAGTCTATAGGTGTAATGGGACTGTGTCCACACCTTTGTGTTGATTACTTTTTGGCAAGTATTGGATAAGCCAAAGTCATGTAGGACTTTTATTGTGTTGATTTAATTGCTTAAAAAATAAAGATGACTGAATGTTTTGAATCATCTCATTATTTTAAGAATTATGGATATCAGCTAACAACACAAATGTTCAATTCAAGTTTATTTGTATAGCGCTTTTTATGATACAAATCATTGCAAAGTTTGTAAAAAAAAAAAAAAAGTTTCTACAATATTTAGTAGTAGCTTATCAGTGATGACTGTCAGTTTATGTGCATATGTCAGAAATGTTCGGAAAAATCAATAAAAGACGTAAACAAACAGACAATTAACACTATTAATAGCAATTATGTAATCAAACTTATAGCAAAATAGTAGTTCTGTATGTTGTCTCTGGGTTAGCATCATCTGAGGTCCTTTGAGGGGTTGGAATCACCTGTTCTCAGGTGTTCTGGATCCAGACTGGAGCTTGTGTAAATCCTAGTTACAACGGGATGTAAATCCCGTGGCAAAACAGAGAAACAAACAGAGACATAATTAGCGTAGCTGCTGTTCCAGCCAAGTGAAATTAATTAGTGTAACCCAAGCTAAAGAATAATAATGCACATTTAATCAAATATAACTGCAGTCCAAAATTACGAGATGCATTATTTGAATGCTTGGCCAAAGAGGTGTGTTTTTAATCTAGATTTAAACAGAGAAAGTGTGTCTGAACCCCGAACATTATCAGGAAGGCTATTCCAGAGTTTGGGAGCCAAATGTGAAAAAGCTCTACCTCCTTAAGTGGACTTTGCTATCCTAGGTACTACCAAAAGATTGTAGCATGGTAGAAGACTAGTTAGGTACACAGGCGCTAAACCATTAAGGGCCTTATAAGTAAGTAATAATATTTTGTAACTGATACGGAACTTAATAGGTAGCCAGTGCAGAGACTGTAAAATTAGGGTAATATGATCATATTTTCTTGACCTGGTAAGGACTCTAGCCGCTGCATTTTGGACTACCTGTAACTTGTTTATTGAAGATGCAGGACAACCAGCTAGCAGTGCATTACAATATGAATGCATGAACTAGCTTTTCTGCATCAGAAACAGGTAACATGTTTCGTAGCTTGGCAATGTTTCTAAGATGGAAGAATGCTGTTTTTGTAACATGGGAAATATGTTTGCTGTGTATTATAACACCCAGATTTTTGACTGTAGAGGAAGTAACAGTACATCCGTCTAGTTGCAAATTGTAATCTGTGAGATTCTGTGTAATGTTTTTTGGTCCAATAAGTAATAGGTCTTAGGAGAAAATTATTGGCCATCCAATCTTTTACAGGACCTTTTAGAGGACCTAGGACAGATCATTGTGGCACTCCATATTTTACTGGTGATAAATGAGATGACTCCCCATTTAGATAAACAAAGTGGTAGCGATCGGACAGGTACAGTAGGATCTAAACCATCTTAAAGCCTGCCCTTGGATACCTGTATAGTTTTGTAATCTATCTATGTCTTGATCTATGGTGTCGAACGCAGCACTAAGATCAAGTAAAACTAGCAATGAGATGCAGCCTTGGTCTGACAAGAAGCAAGTCATTTGTAATTTTAACAAGTGCAGTTTCTGTGCTATGATGGGGCCTGAAACCCGACTGAAATTCTTCATAGAGATCATTCTTTTACAGGAAGGAGCACAATTGAGCAGACACAACTTTTTCTAAAATTTTAGACATAAATGGAAGATTTGAAATGGGTCTGTAATTTGCCAGTTCACTAGGATCTAGTTGTGGTTTCTTAATAAGAGGCTTAATAACTGCCAGCTTGAATGGTTTTGGGACGTGACCTAAAGATAAGGACGAGTTAATAATATTGAAAAGCAGTTCTCCTGCTACAGGTAAACAACTCTATCAGTAATTTAGTGGGTAAAGGATCTAATAAACATGTTGTTGGTTTAGATGAAGTGATAAGTTTATTTAGCTCTTCCTGTCCTATAGTTGTAAAGCACTGCCGTTTACCTTGGGTGCGATGGATAAAACTGAAGTATTAGACGCTGTAGAATCTACATTTGTTATTGTATTTCTGATGTTATCTATTTATAAGTGAAGAAATCAAAAAGTCATTACTATTTAACTGTGAGGGAATATTTAGATCGGGTGGTGTCTGGATATTTCATTAATCTAGCCACTGTGCTAAATAAAAACCTTGGATTGTTTTGGTTATTTTCTATGAGTTTGTGGATATGCTCGGCCCTGGCAGTTTTTAGAGCCTGTATATAGCTAGACATGCTATTTTTCCATGCAATTCTAAAAACTTCCAGTTTTTCTCCATTTGCGCTCAAGACTACGAGTTTCTTTCTTGAGAGAATGGGTATTACTGTTGTACCATTGTGCAGTACGTTTTTCTCTAAACATTTTTTGAGTTTGATGGGTGCAACAGCTTCTAATGTATTGGAAAAGATAGTGCCCATGTTGCTAGTCATTTCATCTAGTTCATATGTATTTATGGGTACATAGAGCAGTTGAGATAAATCAGGCAAGTTATTTGCGAATCTGTCTTTGGTGGCTGGAACAATAGTTCTGCCCGGACGATAATGCGAAGCCATATAGTAATATCATCAATACGCAGAATTGGAATATCGAATTGGACGATACAAGGAAATGGTCAGTAACATCATCACTTTGAAGACATTTTGCTTTACTCCAAAACAGTTTTATTAAGTCAGTAAACGCAAGTCCTAATGCATCATTTGTATAATCGACGTGAATGTTAAAATCTCCGAAAATTAACGCTTTATCAGCGGTGACCAACCGGTCTGAGAGGAAATCTCCAAATTCTTTTAGGAATTCTGTATAAAGAAGTATTTCGCATGATTTAAACCTGTATCCTGTTTTCTGGGTAATATTGAGAATATCACTGTATGTTGTTGCAACACCACATTAAACGCATTAAATTTATATTTTGACCTCACTATTCGTGGAACAGACACAGTCTTAATCGATTGGACAGCTCAAGTACTTCTATCATTTAAGCGGGTAGAACAAAAGCCATCATAGCAGTTATTGAGAATTGGCTTACTAGTCATATGGAGTGAGGAGTTCTGGAGATGTTTGTCCGAGAGGAGAGTTCCGCTCCGACTCTGCTGGGGTGCAGGCCATCAGCGTGAAAAAGACTAGGACGCTCCCAGAAAAGATTCCAAGTATTAACAAAGAGCAATTTCTGTTCTTTACACTATGACAATAACCATTCATTTAGAGCAAAAAGTTAACAACCTTTTGTGTCCTCATCGATACGTGGGCAGTGGTCCTGACACACATGATCGTTGCCTGCCGCAGGTGTTGTGCTCCGCACCGTCTCGATCAGGCTCCTGAAGTCCTTCTTAAGTGTCTCCATCTGCTGTGGTGTTGTCGTTAACCCTGGTGCGAAGCACGACCGCTCTGGGGCTCTCGTCGGCCTTCAGGATCGCGGGTATCTTCGCAGAAACGTTGAGAACACGAGCTCCAGAGAAACAGTGAGTGTGCACTTTACCGTCGGCTAACATAGCACGGACGTGTCAGACGATGGAGTCTCCGATGATCACAGCGTCGCGTTCCGTCTCGCGGAGGGGAGCGAAGTGGATCCATGTGGAGATCTCGAAGACCAGAGGGGGAGAGGTCGTCGCCCGGGGCCTGGCTTGCATCCTATGCTGTGGATGCACCCAGGATCTGTGGTGTCCCGGCGCCGGAGTGAAGGACATCTGGGAAGATCGCGTCCTGGGTGCACCGGGGCTGTGCAGAGAAACACACGGGGGAGAGGTGGTGGGACTGTTAGCAGTGCGCTGTATACTTACCAAGGACTTGCGAGGGTCAGCCCGGGAGGTTTCCAGTGCGGCTGTCCGCTCTCTCAGCTGGGCCTGCCTCTGCTCCAGGACCCGAATCTGCTTGCTCCACGGCCTCCAGCTCGAGCTGCACCGAATGCAGCTCGAACGTGTCGTCACCTGCACTCAAAGGTAGACATACATCCGCCATTACAGCAAGTAACAGTGGAGTAAAGCAATGGTAATGTGTGTAAATAGAGTATTAGCTACGCACACGGGTTTAGCGACAACCATGCTGCCGATGCTAATGGTCTATAAGCTTCTAGCAGACTCGGGAAATCAAAATAAAACTAGTGATAATCAAGGCGCTCTGATTGTTTTTGTTGTAGAATACGATAGAGGACATATTCACACGTTATAGAAACGAAAATGATGGTGTATAAAATAGATTTAAAAATAAATAGAATAAAAAATAAGAATAAGAAATAACGTGATGGAGCTCAGACTAGAGGCATACGGCAGCAACAAACAGTGCTGTTAATAAATGTGATCTATAACATTTATATTACTAATTATATTATTTATATTATATATTATTAAAGAGGTGTGTGTTTGCACTGAAAAGAACGACAATTTACTGCCTTTTATTGTCTTTACAGATAATTTGTATAATAATTTTCTAGGTTCAAGTTAAGTTCTATTAACAGCATTTGTGACAAATGTGGATTATTACATAATTTTGTCTCAACTGCACAAATACAAAGTTTTTAGCAGTTTCACCTGTGACCTCCGGGCCAAAGCAAGCGGTCAGTGCATGACTGTGTTCTCATTCTTCAAATATTTGCATTATTTGTCCATGCACAAATCCACATGTCTAGAAATGGTGGACGGTGTGACACAATAATGGTATAAACATTGCATGCAACCCTAAATATTAAAAATATTATATTGTCCCCCAACCCCCAAACTGCAGCACCTTCTGCTCTGCAATTTCTAAACTTAAGTGTCTTTACATTTTACAACAAGGTTTAAATTGAAGTGTTTAATCACTTAGAAAAGAAACAAATAAAGGCATACTTTGTAATATACATTGCATTATTGTTTTTTTTTTCACAGTTCTTTAAAAACTGTGAACAATTTAATTTATCCTTCCTTTCGCACTTTCATTTATCCCTTTTCACTAAGCTAGTGGTGTCCATCAGTCAGCATTCTCTACTGGTTCAGTGATGACAGCAGAAAGCTTCACTACATCCATTTTTCATACTTATATATTTCAGTTCAGTGTCAACGTCAGCAGCAAAAGTGTTTTAGCTGCTTTTCCATTAATTTCATTGTCAACTGAGTCAATTGAAAGTGGCATAAGGAAAAAAGAAGAAACCTTAATAATTGCACTATGATTTTGCAAGGCAATAGCGTAAGACCACAGCTATCAGTGTCTTTTTAATTGGTGACATGAGAATGAAGTTTTTAAGACTAATAACTTAACTGAAAGGCTAGAACATAGTGCAAGATTCTTGAACAGTTAACGCAGGATGTTTTGGGCAGATGCTTTTAGTGGTATAAGGCCTTACTTGTATGACTATAGAGGGACACACACACACAAACATATATATATATTCTTCAAGATATGAATTTATGATGATAGTAAACCTCTGACTATGAGCTCCTCATATATTAGGTGGTTAATGTAGCATGTTGAAGGCTCTCAGTGTGTGTGTGTGTGTGGTGTGTGTGTGTGTGCCAGCACTAGAACTAAATAGTAGAGGGCAAATGGAGTTGCCATCACTCAGTCTCACAAGTGATTAGACAAGCAAAGACTGTGGGGGGGGGAGGGAGTTCAGCTTCCTGACAGCCTGATGAATGAAGCTGTCCTTAAATCTGCTGGTCCTGGCCTGGAGACTCCGCAGTCTCCTCTTTGATGGCAGCAGACTGAAGAAGCTGTGTGACGGGTGAGTGGGAGCACCTGCGATGCAGAGGGCTTTACGGGTGAGACGGGTTCCATAAATGTCCTGGAGGGAGGGGAGGGAGACACCAACGATCTTCTCAGCTGCTCTCACTATGCGTTGAAGAGTCTTCCGGCAGGATGCGTTGCATGATGGGTGGGTGGGATCACCTGCAATGCAGAGGGCTTTGCGAGTGAGACCTCTGTAGAAGGTGCACATGATGGGGGCCGGGACTCTGGTTCTTCTCTGTTTGCGGAGGAAGTAGAGACGCTGCTGTGCTTTCTTGGCCAGTGCTGTGGTGTTGTCAGTCCAGGAGTGGTCCTCTGTGATGTGCACACCCAGGAAACTTGGTGCTGCTCACTCTCTCCACAGTCGCACCATGGTTGTCAGAGGAGCATGCTGAGTGTGCACTCTCCTGAAGTCAACAGACAATCTCCTTGGTCTTCTTCACATTCAGAGAGAGATTGTTGTCACTGCACCTCCTGGCAACTCTGTTGCTAATGAGACCCACCACGATCGTGTCATCCGCAAACTTAATAAAGAGGTTGGAGTTGTGTGATGGTGTGCAGTAGTAGGTCAGCAGAGTGAAGAGGGGGGGCTTAGCACACATTCTTGGGGGCCCCAGTGTTCAGTGTGATGGTGCTGGATGTGTTGCTGCCGACCAGTACTGCCTGAGGTCTTCCAGTCAGAAAGTCTAGATTTAGATTTAGATTTGATGTGGTGCATGACTAGCAGTTCAAAGCACTTCATGAGAATAGTGGGTAATTTCAACTGGACGGTAGTCATTGAAGCAGGATGGATGGATGGCTTCTTCGGGACTGCTCTGGAATGCTGGTGGTAGCTTTGAAAGCATGTGGAAACAACAGCCTGACTAAGTGAGCTGTTGAAAATGTCTGTGAAGACATCAGTGAGTTCCACTGCACAGTCTCTCAAGTACATGCCAGGAATGTTGTCAGGGACCCAGAGCTTTGCGTGCGTTTGAATCCTGCTGAGGGATCTCCTCACGACTATCTGGGGTCAGACCGTCATCACCTGGTCACTGGGAGGAGGTGGAGGTCTTCTGTGCAGTGGTGCTGTTCTGTGCCTCAAAGTGAGCAAAGAAGGCATTCAGCTTGTTCAGCAGGGAGATGGTGCTGTCACAGGTCCGCTGTGGGGGGCTTGTAAGTCCGTAATGGTCTGCATTCCCCTGCCACAGGCTCCGAGTGTCTTGCTGTCACTGAATCGATGGGTTATCCTCCTGGAGTACTGTCTCTTACCCTCTCTAATGCCACACAGGATAGGTTGGCCCTAGCTGTCCTCAGGCCACCTCATCTCCAGCTTGAAGGCAGCGTTCCACGTCTTCAGGAGTCTGTAGACCTTCCCTGTCATCCACGGTTTCTGGTTGGGGGCCCCTTTTTTTTTTATGGACAGTGATGGTCTTTGTGACTGTTACATCATCAATACACTTGGTGATGTAGGCAGTGGACAGTCCTCTGAGTACTCATGGACGTCTGTGGAGTTATTGTATGTGGCAGCCTGCTTAAACATTTTTCCAGTCAGTGGTGTACAATATAGAATTGATTTTAAAATCCTTTTCTAGTGTATATAAATCTCTTCACGGCCTTGCACCAACTTATTTATCAGATTTGTTAATAGGGTACAAGACAGGTAGAACCTTGAGATCATCAACTCAAAACCTGTTAAAAGTTCCGAGGACTAAGCTAAAGCCAGAAAGGGGATCGTGCTTTTTGGGTAGGTAGTTGCTCCGAAAACTTTGGAATAGCTTACCACCACATGTTAGGGACGCTGATTCTGTACATGTTTTTAAAGTACAACTAAGGCACACTTGTTTGAAATGGCTTATTCATCTTTTTGATGATAATGATTATTATTATTTACTTATTTTAATTACTTTTTAATTACTGTATTGTTTTATTGAGATGGTGTAAAGCACATTGGTCAACATGTGTTGTTTGAATGGGGCTATATAAATAAAAGTGACCATTGACAGTTGACAAGTGACATTGACATTGACATTGGTGTCAAAACAGTCTTGAAGAGCCTCGATGATCCTACCGGGCCACACCTGAATTTTTCCCTTCTATCTGTTTGTGAAAGGTTTGGTGACTTTAACGAGAGGTCTGTATGCAGGCAATTTGCATGCGACAGTGATGTGATCTGAGGTACCGAGGTAGGGGAGGGGGAGGGCTTTGTAAGCTCCTCTCTGGGTTGGTGTAAAGAAAATCCTAAAATGTTTTTACCTCGTGTTTTTGGGACACGTGTATTTCTTTCAGTCTGCGTGGTTGAAATCCCTAGCCAAGATGACGAAAAGCATCAGGGTGGGCTGTCTGCTGCTCACTGATGTGCTGTTACAGTTCAGTTCAGTGCCTTCATTTTTTCTGTTGTTGTGTTGGAGCACGGAGGATGGTTTTAAACAGCAAGCGAGCAGCATGGCTGAATATTCCCCTGGGCAGATAGAAACGGTATTTAGAACGGCTGGCACTTAATAATCATAAACGCCACCGTTGGGTGAGCAGTGTTTGCAGACCACAACAGCATAGGGGCACAATGCATCCTTGATTGTAAACCCAAAAAGACCGCTGCCGTGTGATATTTACTCTCGCAACAAGGACTGTGTCTGCTAGATAGCATGTCAGCTTGATCAAGCGTGAATAGCGCAGTCTATAGGACCGCTGTTTGCCTGAGCCATGTGTTCCGTGAACACAAAAAACACAGCATGTCGCTTACAGTCCTCTGAGTTGAGCGTAGTAATTGGATATAGGTCAGTTTATTGTCCAAAGAACCAGCTATGTTAGCCCAGTACGATGGTGGGGATAGCTGGCGTTGCGTGTGGGTTAGCCCTTATCATAGCCGTCATACCTACCGCGCTTACCCCTTCTTCTGTCTTCCTCTCAACTAGCCGCTTGTGGTGACCTCCGCTCTGGGCGAGAAACAGCAGAGGCGGTGATGATGGTGAATGCGCCTCTGGGAGAAGACAGAGATCCCCGCAGATCTTCCGACGTGCACAGAGTTTAACTCTAAAAAAGTGGTTCTGCCGACATCACAGCAGACCAAACTCACGACTGTATGCAGCTTAAAGGACAGGATAGACGCGCTATGAAGGACGTCATAAAAAAACACTGCACGACTCACAAGACAAAAGTACACAAAAAACACCGTTCTTGATGGGAGCAAGAGAAGCACACTGCTATTGACGCGCCGCCGTCTTGGAGTTAATCATTCTAAATACAAAACATTCTTAAAGACATCTTCTAAATGTCTCTATTAATTCTAACAGGACAACGTTCTATAGATGTATTGCCAGATGAGAAAAACACTCAAAAAAAATATGTTCTGCAGATGTAAACATGCCACATCAGATAGACATGTCTGTGATGTTACCTGTGATGATCAGGGTACACAATTAAAGGGGTCATCTGAATTAATATTCGCATTTGATGCAGCAGCCAAGGCTCTTTTGGTGACTAGTGCACTCCCGGCACTTTAGTTTGGGCACTTTAATTAATATCTTTATGATGAAGGTACACGAAGAAAAATAAACAGGTGCAACTTGACTTTGGATCTTTGCAGGTTTTTTTTTTTTTTTAAGAGCTTTCTGCCTTCTCTCTCAACGCCGTTGCTCCCGTGCTGTGTTCAAGAGAGTAACCTTAAGGGAGACGACATGGCAGAATAACGTTAAAACATATATTTATTGCAACAAAATATACACACACAAAACAACCACAAAAGTCAGTAGGCATATCAGTAAATATCCATCAGTATGAAATGCAGGTGAATGGATGTACAAAGTGAAGTATGGGTCAGCACTAGTGAATGGAATGCAAACTTAATATAAGGCCACAGAATTAGAGCTCTAAGTCTCCTGGCAAACTGCACCACCAAACAGAAGAGCAGCCGCCCCGATATATGTTTAATATGTTTAATTGACAAGTTATAAGGCTGTAAGGCAAAGTACCCATCTCATTAAGTGTTGATTTGGACTCTGTAATGTGTTGAAGGAATGTCAAAGGGATTATGATCCGAATAGATGACAACTGGGGACCCACCTCCCACATACACATCCAAATGTGGAGTGCCCAGATCAATGCCAGTGTTTCCTTCTCAATAACAGAATAGTTCAATTGATATGAATTAAACTTGCATGAGAAATAACTAACTGGATGACTAACACCACCAAAATGAGTCTGGAGAAGGACCGCTTCCTGAGCTCCCACTTGACTTGCGTCAACCTGAATCTCAAACGGAAGACCACTGTGTGGGGCACGGCTAATACAGGAGCAGCAGTCCAACAGCAACTTCACATTCTCAAATGCCACTTTTGAAATCGTGGGGGGGGTCCACTCAAATTTAGCAGAGTTAAAAGATTAGTCCATGGACAATATGAATGATTGAAAACGCGCCCTCGCGTAACCCCGAACGCTCATGAACAGAAATAAGAGTATAGCCCCGAAGACGTTATAAAAGGTGTGATTTTTCCTGGGCTTGACGGTGTCAAAGGCACCTGCCAGTACACTTTAAGCGAGTCGAATTACTGACAATTCTTGACCGAGCCCACTTGATTGACACAATCCTCCATCCTTGGGAGTGGAAATGCGTCAGGGTTTGGTGATTTTATTAATTTTTTCTATAGTCCGTATACACAAACCTGAACACGTTCCGTCCGGGTTTTCTAACCAGCAAACACGGCGAAGCCCCAACTCAAACAAGACGGTTTATCCGCTATGTTATTTTTCAACATGTAATGTATCTCTGACTCCCAAACTTTAAATGTTTTTCAAAAGGGACGAACGATTTTTATAAAAGCGCTGACGTATAGGTGAAGCATCACCCACATCCACATCATGCTCTATTAAATGAGTTTATGAGGGAACGTCTTCAAAACAATGATGGAAACTCGTGTATCCAATCTTTTATCTTTCAGTGGCTCAGAATTCTTTAATCGAGGTTGCATTACAGCATCATCTAGAACCTTAACCCATTTGTTCTCGTCCCACCGAAGATTGACCACTGCCCTTCAGCATAGGATTTAACATAACGTTTGTTGACAATCATGGGAGAAAAAATGCTTCAATAGATTTACAGGACAAATTTTTGATTATTTCTTTCTGTCTGGAGTTACTGTTCTTGGAGACAGTTCACAACCAAACAGTATATGGTCCCCCCCCAATTTCGCGAATGGAGAGCCCACTAAAGGCAGCAATGCCCAAACCTGATCGCCCCTGGATTAATACACGCTGTTAAGACTGGCAATCAAAAAACAACTTTTTCAAATCTTTTTCTGCGTTTTCTCCAAATTTTCTTAGTGTGGGTTGACCATCTAAAAATAAGCGTCTTCTAAAAACCGCTTTGCATATTAAGCATACTTTTTGGTGGCTGTTTACCTTTTAACTGATCACCCACAACGGGAAGTGGTCCACGCACCTTCGTTGGGACTAAAAACCAAAACCTTCCTCACAGTCTCGATTTAATTCAATGCAATATACACGCAAAAGAGACTTTTCACGCCGTTTGGTGAAACCGTTCCAGTGCTCCCTGACTCCTGAGGATGGTATGCGCTGGACTGGTGATGTTGAACTCAAAACTGCTTTTAAAATTTCTGCGAACATGTTAGACGTGAAATTCGTTCCCTGGTTACTTTGAATGACCTTAGGGATACCGAAAATTTAAATGAATTGAGATAAGGCTTTTACAACGGACCGAGTAGTGTGTTACGCATCGCATAAGCCGCTGGGTAGCGATTACTTTGACGCATTACCGTAAAAAGAGAAATTTACTTCCCGACTTAGAGGGAGGTAACGGGCCAACACAGTCTACTAACAGATGTTCAAAGGTTTGCTTCACTAGAGGTATTGGATACAATGGTGCCGGTTTCAGTGGTTGATTAGGTTTTCCGGTCACTTGGCAGGTATGACATGTTTTAATAAACCACGAGATATCCTTTTTCAACAGCGCCCAATAAAAATGCTGCAAAACTCTGTCCATACATCTTTTTACCCCTAAATGCCGGGCTAAATCACCGTGTGAGCCAATCAGAGTACAGTATCTCTGAATTTCTCAAGTACAACAACTTGAACAAGTGACCACCACCACAAACTTCTCTTTGGCAAAGCCACTTGCGCAACAGCACCCCATCATGAATGAAGTATCCAGTCGCAGCACTTTCTACATTCTCCAGAGGGAAAACATCAGCAAACAAAATCTTCAACACGGTATCATCCCCTCTGGGCAATGACGAGTTCTGCACAAGAAATTTTAAATGAGAGAGACAATCCAGGAGGTGACCAACTTAACCGGTATGGGAGTATCACACAAGTTAACATCCTCATTCAGCATTTTTTGGTCTAGACCGTGTCACAACACAAGATCATCCCTCGGATAACTCACAACACCCCTGATCGGGAAAGGGAAGAGGTTTGTGGGGGGGGGGTAACAATCAGTGAAGGGGCCAGTATCAGCCACACACACACCCACTAGCCCAGGTTGTTGTCCAAAATTATCTCCACTCCCTCCACTGGCAAAGAAGGGCACACTCCCATAGTCACTTCCCCATTGCCCAACTAGGAATGCAAAATAAACTTGTGCAAAGGAACAGACAATGTTTGGAGTGTAATCCCCCCATATTAAAACATTTTTACCATGGTATGAACTGGATAGAATCAGATATCACCCTCTGAGAAGATGAATCTCGATCACTGCATTGCGATTGTTTATGGTGAAGATTTCCATACCTCGATTCCCATAACTAAATTGATTCTTTGTGAGTCAGAATGGAATCATCTGTTAATGATGCAGCCTCATAGCCGTGCAAGGTTTATTTTCGTTAATTTACAACCACAATTTGATCAGGAACAATATTTTTTTAACTGTTCAATAATCTCATTTCACATAACCCACTAAATGACTTGTGTTTGATGTTGTACACCAGCGATCAAAATGGTTACTTAACTCTCGTGTCACCTCCATGTTTTGTGTTCGTCTCTCACTTTTCCTCCAAGTACGAAAACGCTGTCGATAAGCTTCTGGGAACCAACTCAATAGCTTTTAACACAGCAGATTTTACACTATCATACTTCTTTTCTTTCCTCTGCTGAAAGAGCAGTCTACGCCTCCTGAGCGTTCCCCACTAAAACAAATTGAAGCATAACTGTATGGTCATCTCTCAGGCCATCCCTGTTCCTCTGCTATGCTTTCAAATAAGAGAGAAAAAACAATCAGGATCTCATTGAACGCAGGCAACAATTTCAAATTACTAATTATATCAAAGGACAGTCCGCACGATCACTAAATGGTCTGCCCTCACTTCGAAGTCTCAAACTCTCAACTTTTAACTGAAACTCTTGATTTTGTCGTTCTATGGCTAATTTTTGCTCATGTTTAATTTTTCTCAAAGTCTATCTCACGCTGTTTCATCAATTCATCCAATTTACGTTTTTCTATTTCTATGTCACAAAACCGCATCTCCTTTTCGTGCAACTGTTGCATTTCAAGAAGCTCTTTTTGCTGCTCAAACGATAACCCAACCAATGAAACTGATTTTTTGAGCTGCAGGATTAACCCCAGTTTGTTTACTCGCTTTGGCTTAATTGGTAAATCTGAAGATCACTCAATTTTGTTTCTTAGCATTTTTCTGGCCTCATCTTTTCTCAAACGATTATCAACGCCACTTAATTCATATCGTTCCACAATTTCCCACAGCTTGTTTTTTCCAACACAGATTTAATAATATAGTGTTTTCTGTAGCTCAAGTGGTAGAGCATTGCGTTAACAAGCGCAAAGTTGGGGGTTCGATCCCTGGAAACACATGATAGGTAAAAAATGATAGCCTGAATGCACTGTAAGTTGCTTTGGATAAAAGCGTCTGCTAAATGCATAAATAAAATTTAAATTTTAACATTTTTAATAACTCCTCTGAAGGAGCTTTACAAAATTCTTCAATTGATGTCATAATACCACAACAAATCAATTTGGCCTACCTATACTTCCAATTGCAATTCAACTCAGGTAATTCTTACGGTCAAAATCTGTGCAACACATTCTCCACCTCCCAAACCTAATCTTAACTAAACCCTCTAACTAACTACTCCTAGTCTTCGTGCGCTCCCAGGAGTCAAGCCCTTTGAAGCACCCAAATACCGCTGGCGTAGAACCGAACAAACAGCTCAGGACTAACACCACAGCAGTTGACTCGACCCAGGAGACACACAAAAAAAAACAATAAATTAAAACAAACAAACAAACAAAACAAAAAACAATGCAAAGCGTTGCTACAACCTAACTGGGGAGTATAAAATAAATACACAGTTCTTGAACCGCAAGAACTTACCTTTTTAGAGCTGAACAAAATACAAACCCACGCTCCAAACCAATCTTTCCGCCTGCTGGTCTCTCCCACTTAATTAATCAACAACAACAACAACAACAACAACAAAAAAAAAAAACATCCCACATCAAACCAAATCAAACAAATTTAAATTGAACGAGCCCCCATGTGTTACACCTGGCTCAAAGATGTAACATTAAGGGAAACAACATGGCGGAATAACTTAAAACATAATATTTATTACAACAAAATCTAACCAAAAACAACCATAAAAGACAGTAGGCATATCAGAAATATCAATCAGCATTTAATGCAGGTGAATGGATGCTGTGGCAGGGGGGGCGTGGTTTAGCGAAGTCTGCAGTGGGAGAGAGAATTAGGAGACGAACGGTATGTGAGTGGTTTGGGCAAAAACGAGCAACACCTGTCTCTTGTTTCAGTAATTGGCGTGGAGAGAGTATAAAACGCCAGGAGAGACAGAAGCAATCGAGAGAGAGACGGACTGCTGACGCGCACCGGAAACGGAACCGGAAGGAGTTACCCGGAAGTGTTGTGCGATCATGTCTGTGTTGATGTCAGAGTAAAAGTCACCATTGGTGTATAAAGAATATTGTTAAGTTAATAAATTCGTCAGCAGTCCAGCCGACCCCTTTGTCCTCTTCCTTTCCTCTCACGAACTTACTACACTGGTGCCGAAACCCGGGAAAGGAAGAAGGAGTACCGCCGCCATGCAGAGTCCCTCCTCTACGCCATTTGCGGACGTCATTTAATCCCTCGCGGCCCTACATCAAGAGCAACACCAGGCCTTGCTGGACTTGAGAACGGATCAGGAGCGGCGATTCCACGCCATCCTTCAAGCCCAGCAGGGAGGACCGCGAGAGGTTCCAGAGCTGGATCGACCGGGAGGTTCGCACCGAGGCCCTGGGACTGCCCGCGGTACCCACTCACTTACCCCTCCACAAGATGGGACCACAAAGACGACCCGGAAGTATTCCTAGAACTGTTTGAAAAAGCAGCGGAAGCGTGCGGCTGGCCCCACGACCAATGGCCGGTCTGTCTGATCCCCCTGCTCTTGGATGAGTCCCAGGGTGGCCGCACAACAGCTACCGGTGGCGAACCTCCTGGTCTTCGATGACCTGAAGAGGGCCATCATTCAGCGGGTCGGCCGGACCCCAGAGCATCATCGCCAGCGGTTCCGTTCCCTGGACCTGGGGGAATCCGGTCTGCCATTCGCGATGGCCCAGCAGCTCCGGGACTCCTGCCGCAAGTGGCTACTGGCCGAGGGAAGTGACGTGAAACACCTCATCGACCTCGTGGTGCTGGAGCAATTTCCGAAGAAAACACCCGAGTAGGTCAAATGCCACCGTCCCACATCACTGGACTCGGCCATCCATCTAGCAGAGGACCACATGGTGGCGTGCCCAGGGGGTCGGCGAACCCTTAACACCTCTCTCTCTCTCTCTCCCTCTCTCTCCTCCCCTTCTCTCTCTCGACCTGTCCCTCTTTCTAGGTCCCGTCCACCCGGCCCTCCTGGTGTCCCGCCCCGGGGGTGGGGCGGGATTGACCAAGGGCATTACGTGAATCCAAGGGCTGCCGGAGGGGACAGCACTTCTGTTTCTCCGCTCTCTCCACACCAATTCTCCAATCCACTCCCTGCCATTGGGGCGGCGGGTAGGTCTGGGCTGGCCTGTTGGCGTTGCGGGGACCCGGAGCATTTCGTGGACAGGTGTCCAGTGATGGAGGTGGGGATGATGATCCGGGTCCCGGATGTCCCACAGGCCACCCCCGGTCAGGCAGGAGAGTACCAAATACCTGTGAGTATCAAAGGGGGTACATATCTGGCCTTGGTGGATTCAGGATGTAACCAAACCTCAATCCATCAAAGCCTGATTCAACCGGGGGCATTGGATACAAGCCACGTGGTTAAGGTGTGGTGCATACACGGGGATGTGGTGGAGTATCCGGTGGTCCCGATTATTATTTAATTCCGGGGACAAAAGCATAGTGTGGAGGTGGTGGTTAGTCCCCCACCTCCGGCATCCGATAATTTTGGGAACGAATTGGCCCGCGTTTACTGTTTTTATGGGGTCGTTATGTGCGGATGCCTCTTGGGGAAATAAGGCACGGACGGAGGCCGCGCGGGTACAGGTGGGAGAAACTGAGCCAGGACCGCTGGGTTCTGCTTCAGGGGAACCGAGCGAAATCGGGAGACTTATTCTCTTGGAGCGTGATGACTTTCCTCTGGAGCAGTCCCAGCATGAGACATTAAAACACGCTTTCCAACAGGTCTGCTCCATCGATGGCCAGCCTCTCCAACCTGCCCACCCGCTCACCTATCCGTATTTTGCCATTTAAAAGATTTCGGTTGTATCGAGTGACCCAAGACACTCGGACAAAAGTGAATACAACCCAGTTGTTGATTCCGAAGAGCCATCCTATGGCGGGCCATTTGGGACAGGCAGCAACACTGAATCGCCTCATGACCCGTTTCTTTTGGCGCGTCTTGTCCGGAATGTCAGTTGGTGAATCCACTGGCCGCCCCAAAAGTGCCTTTGCGCCCCCTTCCCTTAATGCAGGTCCCCTTTGAGAGAATTGGTATGGACCTCATCGGGCCATTAGAGCGATCTGCACGGGGACATCGCTTTGCATTAGTCATAGTTGACTATGCAACACGATATCCTGAAGCAGTGGCCCTCCACAACATTTCCGCTAAGAGTGTTGCGGATGCCCTGTT
This sequence comes from Cyprinus carpio, assembly GCF_018340385.1. NCBI lineage: Eukaryota > Metazoa > Chordata > Actinopteri > Cypriniformes > Cyprinidae > Cyprinus > Cyprinus carpio. The sequence goes on along the minus strand of NC_056582.1, from coordinate 1,648,809 downwards.
TCGTCTTATCTCCCGGTGGGGGGTTCCGAAAGAGATCCTCACCGATCAGGGCACGGCGTTTATGTCACGTATGCTACGCGAACTGTACGGATTATTGGGCATTAAATCGATTTGAACTAGCGTCTATCACCCACAGACCGACGGCCTGGTCGAACGATTTAATCACACACTTAAATCCATGATCCGTAAATTCGTTCAAGAAGACGCCAAGAATTGGGATAAGTGGCTAGACCCCTTGTTATTCGCTGTGCGAGAGGTCCCACAAGCCTCCACAGGGTTTTCCCCCTTTGAGCTTCTCTATGGACGCCAGCCCCAAGGGGTGCTGGATGTACTGAGAGAGACTTGGGAGGAGGGGCCATCTCAGGGCAAAATCGAAATTCAGTATGTGTGAACAAAACTCCACACTTTGGGGCGGCTATTAGTGATGCATGGGTCGGGTTTTTTTCCAACCCGCGGGTCCCGCTTTTATGAAATTATTTGGCCCGCCCCAGCCCGCCCCGCAAATAAAGAAAAATTTCTTTACCCACCCCCAACCTGCCCCACAGGTTATGAGGCGGCCTATTATAATTCGGCTATCAAACTGCCCAGCTATTTCACTTCAGCACCGCATTTCACACACACGTGCGCGCAAATGAGGATTAGAGCCTGTAGTCGGTGAAGAAGTCTCTATCCACAAACAGATGTACATCGTCTGCAGATATAATGTATTTTATTGCACGTTAACAAGTAATCTGAACGGCCTATATATGTGCAATATTTTAAACGAGCCCTCACTAACTGAGTTTAATGCCACAGTTATGTTAGAATGCATCTCCTCCTTGTTTCTGTGGCAGCGCGCGGTCCAGAGCGCTGTATGACCGATGCATCAGTTCAATTCAACTTTACTCCATATATGAACTTACCCTGTTTTTTAATACTTTATATTTAACGGGTTCGTTTATGTCCAATATTAGTGTTAAACTGATGGACTTTAAATGAAATCTAGGCTACTATTGATTTTCACCGTTGACTGAACATTTAGACTGATACCGTGCGCAGATGCGGTAAATTTGTCACATGACGCACAATATGACAGTAGCGTCCGACTATATATGAACTAGCTGTTTTAAATATAGTAATTTTATATTTAACATTAGTTTATCAGTATGTTTTAAAGTATATTTGTTCAATTATTGGTGATTCCATGGGCTCTCTCTCTCTCACGCACCTGCACGGTTTAAAACACCAAATAGTTATGCTATGACAAGAACAAAGAGTCTCTCTCTTGCTCCACCGATGCACGATAATATTGTGTGTCGTCGATCTGATCTGATTTGAAAATCATAACCCGGGGTCCGCGGGTTATGAGACGACCCGCGCATCACTAGCGGCTATCAATGGAGAATTTGTTACAAGCCCAGGACCGCTAGAGCCAGCTGTATAACAGGGGAACTAGATTACGCCAATTTGCACTGGCAGAGAAAGTACTTGTTTTACTCCCAACGTCGAGCTCTAAGTTAATGGCTAAGTGGCAGGGACGGTTTGAGGTCGCACGACAAGTCGGAGATCTCCATTATGAGGTAATACGGTCCGATAGGAACGGGGCACATCAGATCTATCACCTCAACCTCCTAAAAAAATGGAATGAGGCGGAATCAGTGATGTTGGCAATGGTGATTGGCGGGGAGGAGGATCTCGGACCAGAGGCGAATGTCAAACCACAATCCCTCGCCCTTGCCTCAGGGGGAGATCATTTCTCGCCGTCCCAACTCACTGATCTAACGAAATTACAGGCAGAGTTTGCCGACGTCTTCTCACACCTACCGGGCCGTACTAACCTGATTCAGCAACATATCGAGACCGAGCCGGGCGTGGTAGTTCGCAGCCGGCAGTATCGCTTATCTGAGCACAAGAAAAAGGTAGTTCAGGCGGAATTAGGTGCAATGCTTGACATGGGAGTAATTGAAAGAATCCAATAGTAACTGGGCGAGCCCGATAGTTTAAGTTCCGAAAACAGATGGCTCAGTCCGGTTCTGTGTGGATTACCGCAAGGTGAATGCTGTGTCGAAATTCGACGCGTATCCAATGACGCGGGTTGACGAGTTGCTTGATCGGCTAGGCACGGCTTGTTTTTTATTCGACATTTGACTTAACAAAGGGTTATTGGCAGATCCCCTTGTCTCCATTATCCAAAGAAAAGACAGCTTTCACAACACCGTTTGGATTACACCAGTTTGTTACCCTTCCATTTGGGTTGTTCGGAGCACCGGCTACCTTTCAGCGCCTCGTGGATAAGATTCTGCGGCCCCATGCTGCATATGCGGCTGCCTACCTGAATGATATCATTAGTAATGATTGGCAGCGGCATATGCAGCATCTGAGGGCTGTCCTGAGATAGCTGAGGGGGGGCGGGACTCACGGCCAAGTAAGGTATCTGGGCTTCCACTTGGGGCATGTACAGGTGCGTCCCCAAATTGACAAGACAGCCGCTATTGCGAACTGCCCACGTCGCAAGACCAAAAAGGAGGTAAGGCAGTTCTTGGGGCTTGTGGGATATTATAGACGGTTTATTCCTAATTATTCGGACCTCACCAGTCCTTTGACTGACCTTACTAAAAAGGAGGTGCCAGATATGGTCCAGTGGACCGGAGCCGTGTCAGCAGGCCTTTACCCAGGTAAAGGCTGCCCTGTGTGGTGGGCCGTTGTTACACTCTCCTGATTTTTCTCTCCTTTTTCTGTTGCAGACGGACGCGTCAGACAGGGGGCTGGGTGCAGTCCTGTCCCAGGAGATAGAGGGGGAGGAACGGCCGGTGCTGTAAATTAGCCGGAAGCTCTCAAAGAGAGAGGCTAAGTACAGCACCATAGAGAAAGAGTGCCTTGCCATCAGATGGGCCATCCTCACCCTCCGCTATTATCTCCTGGGACGGGAGTTCACCCTCTGTTCGGACCACACTCCGCTGCACTGGCTCCACCGCATGAAGGATACCAACGCGCGGATCACTCGTTAGTATCTGGCTCTACAGCCTTTTAAGTTCAAGGTGATCCACAGGCCGGGTGTTCAGGTGGCGGTGGCCGACTTCCTCTCCAGAAATGGATGGCTCCCTGGCCTGATTCGGGCAGTGGGGGTATGTGGCGGGGGGGTGTGGTTTAGCGAAGTCTGCAGCGGGAAAGAGAATCAGGAGACGAACGGTAAGTAAGTGGTTTGGGCAAAAACGAGCAACACCTGTCTCTTGTTTCAGTAATTGGCGTAGAGAGAGTATAAAACGCCTGGAGAGACAGAAGCAGTCGTTAAGTTAATAAATTCGTCAGCAGTCCAGCGGACCCCTTTGTCCTCTTCCTTTCCTCTCACGAACTTACTACAGATGCACAAAGTGAAGTGTGGTCAGCGCTAGTGAATGGATGGCTCAACCAACAGAAGAAACAGCCATCCAGACGAACTCTCGCACCAGGTTTTAACCCTCTGAAGTCGATTAACGCGTATACTCGTTTTGGGGTATTTTCTCCTGATAACCCCGAAAAGAACTTAAATTACACTTTCAGTTTTGATCGTACAGATAAGAGCAATACATCAATCGAATCTGTAAAGGGTCTACTTTTTTTTGTATACAGACATAATAACAACAAAACTTTGTGCACTTATAAAATAAAGATAACAAACAAGGAGTGCTGTCTGCAGCCTTTGTCTGCGCTTATCTTCATTTACAAACGCGTCATTAAAATGAACTGTAACTCAGTGAATACTCAACACAGAGACAGAAGAGAGATATCTATAGAAAGCCTGACATGTCTACTTTTAAACTAAACAAGTGCTGCCAAAAACAAATATTCTGTGATAAAGTAATCCATTTGAAAACAACGCGATGTCCGTTTTTCACGTCTCCCTTCATTATCTTCTAATGTGACCACGCCCCCGCGCTGAACGCGCTTTTGAGACGATAATGTTTCACTGAAGCGCGCGGCTTGAATACACCCACACAACAGAAGACAACGCAGCGAGAATGTTCAAGTTTTTTTTTTTATTTTACTATTTGCTTCGCGATGAGAGGAATAAGACATAATTCACCCCAAAAAGATGTGATGTGGTTGAGGATTTGAGATTTGGATTTCCTCAGAAAAAAAGAATGAAGCACTTTATTCAGCAGAGATCATAAACATGAGTTAGTCTCTTTTTATTTATTTATATACTTGTACTAGTTTTCACATAACGTGTAAACATTTTACTAGTTAGACTTTTTCCAAATAATTTTTCCAAACTATAATTCCTGACTAAATGTATAATCAAGTGAAATATTATGAAGTTTCAATAACAATATACACTACTATACCATTCAAAAGCTTGATGTAAATAATATAAATGTACCAATTAATGTAACTGTAACAATTATGTAACAAACAATGCTGTTCTTTCAATTTATCCCCCCTAAAAAACCTGAAAAAAATATTCTCAGCTCTTTTCAACATTAATAATAATAATAATAATAATAATAATAATAATAATAAATTTTTTTTTTTTTTTTTTTTTGTAGAAAATAAGATTGTTAAAAGGATTTCTGAAGGATTGTGTGACTGGAGTAATGATGCTAAAAATTCAGTTTGAAAGTCAGCTTTGATTGTTCCTAATAAACTGTTTTAACTGCACTCACAAGTGAATATTAAATTATGTTGTGGGATAATTAAATATATTCTAAATAAACTACATACATAAAATTATATACAGTTTATTTTGTCCTCACATTCTTTCTTGTAACTCATCCCTCTCAGTGACACAGCTGACTGAATGGCTCATTATGCAGCTCATTATGCAGGCCTTTGTCTTCTCAGGTGTGAATTCATGATAGTTTGACGTCTACGCGCATATGACTTTTACCAACAAAAAGTGTCTTAGAAAATTTAAAATCAATATATTGTTTTCTGTAAGTGAGTAAGACAAGATGATTTTCACACATTTTAGAAACAAAAAAAAAAAAAATTCTAGGCTACAAGCTCCAGTTCTCAAAATCCCGGGAACCAATTTTCTGTATGTGTTTTATTGCCGTATTCAAGTGATTTAACATTTTTAGTTTTTCACTAACCATGCATTAACATTTTTTTTTCTCAAAAAACACAATCATGTACATACATGCTGCTCACATATTATTATAGCCCAGTTTGTGCTGATTACAGTGAGATTAGACTTTAGCCATTTAGATATTTATAAGAAACTGAAAAAAAGCAGAAATGTCAGGGCATGACAAAACTTCTCCAGTCCCCAAAAATACCCTTAGACTCCAGAGGGTTAAATAACAGCCATAATGACAATCAGGTGCGCTCCAGTCACACCCCAATCACAGAACCTGCCAAAGAGAAAGAAATCAAAACACCCAAACCAACACAACTCAATCTTAACATGCGCTATTCACTATATGCATCAACTGTTATATAAAATTATATATATATAATGTGTTAACAGCTGTATTAAATAATAGCGATATCTATGGACTTTTAGGATGATTTGTTAAACTACTAGCTATTTTTTGTTGTTGGCATTTTATTCAACTGTTGTATCTAAATGTTAGTGAAAAGAATAAAAATAAAAATAAAACTTTTAGATATCAGTCCGCATATGTTTTGGTATCTACTTTGAAGGCATCTTGAGTAAAGCGGCTTTATATTTAATGAAGCATATGCAAAATGCTTGAACCAGAAGTGACGAGACCTGTTTAACAGAATATGGAAAGTCTGTTGCGCATAACCCCTATTCAAATCTGTGTTCGCTGACTGGCTCAGAGCCAGAGGGTGCTTCAAAATTCTTATTTGTGCATTTCCTTTCCTCGCTTCCTTTCCTCGCATCTTAGCTCCCGGCAATCCCCTTCACCATCCGCATTTTGATTTCGCCAGATCTGTTTGGGTGAATGCAAAGAATGTGAATATTGATAATAAGGACAATGTCCAGCTAGTCAGGTAAACATGCAATCTCCCTGAGGGAAGACGTCTTTGAGTATTGTAAGTTAATCTTGTTGAATAGAGCAACAAAATTACACATTTTTAAAATGGTAAACTTCTAGTATAGTTCCTAAACCTGGAACTCATTAATATTGAAGGACAAAATCAAGCCACCAAAAGCAGCCCACACAATCCAAATTTTCTTTAATAGAATTTTTTTTCATTTTCATGAATTTCATAGGCTACATGGTTGCAATAACATTTTAGTTCAAAATTTTAAATATCGTAGCTCAAAAATGAATATTTATGATTAATTATAACTGGTTATGATTAATAATTAATATTTAGATTAGATCTTTAAAATTAACTGTAGCAGAATTGATATTACAATTATTTGATCTGTCCGTCCACTAAGCAGACACTATAATCATTTATCAATTCTAAGAATGGTTATTTTCCTGGGGAAGGAAGAATAACGTTACTACTTTATGCAGTACTAGCAGTAGTTTAGCATGTAGCAAAAAATCAAACATTCAGTGACTTCGAATTGTGAGCAGCACACAGAGACAAATCAATTGTGAATATAAGGGATTTAATAAATGAACCTATAGCTTACATATAACTTAACCAAGCAAAACACCATATGTATACAGGTGCTGGTCATATAATTAGAATATCATCAAAAAAGTTGATTTATTTCACTAATTCCGGTTCAAAAAGTGAAACTTGCATATTATATTCATTCATTACACACAGACTGATATATTTCAAATGTTTAATTTATTTTAATTTTGATGATTATAACTGACAACTAAGGAAAATCCCAAATTCAGTATCTCAGAAAATTAGAATATTACTTAAGACCAATACAAAGAAAGGATTTTTAGAAATCTTGGCCAACTGAAAAGTATGAACATGAAAAGTATGGAAGGTGCAGCACCCAATACTTAGTGTGGGCTCCTTTGCCTGAATTACTGCAGCAATGCGGTTTTTTGTGACATGGAGTCGATCAGTCTGTGGCACTGCTCAGGTGTTATGAGAGCCAGGTTGCTCTGATAGTGGCTGTTAAGATTAGATTTTAGATTTTTTTTATTTGTCACATACACAATTATATAGAGCATATATAACCAGCAGGTGAAATGTGAGTCAGGTCCGCTCCATGGACAGTGCAATTATTAAAGAATACAACACAGATGAAAATATACATAAATATAGCTATGAAAGAATGAAATAAAAGTAAACAATAAAAATATAAGAATAAAATATAAAATATATAAAGAGATGTATACTGTAGAATTAAATATATAGTGAAAAAATAATGTGCATGAAAGTAAACTGTAGTCTTACATATTAAGATACACAGGGATGTACAAGAGGCAAATGTGCAAACAGGTTGACACTTTCAGTATGTCAATGTGAGGTAGTGAATGATGAATATCTTACTGATAAAGTGAATATTAAGTGGAGACATGAAGATGTTAGGAGGCTGGTTTTGAGTTTAGGAGCCTGATGGCCTGGGGGAAGAAACTCCTCCTAAGTCTCTCAGTTTTCGACATCAGGCTACGGAAACGCTTACCAGATGGCAGCAAAGTGAAAAGATGGTTACTGGGGGTGATGGAGTCCTTGATGATTTTAACAGCTCTGCTTTTGCAAGCGGTTTGAGGTAGATGTCCTGCAGAGAGGGGGAGAGCAGACCCTGAGATGCGCTCAGCTAAGCGCACAACTCTCTGCAGGGCTTTGCAGTCATGACTGGAGCTGTTCCCATACCACACTGATATACACTGAGTCAATACGCTTTCTATGGCCCCTGAATAGAAAGTTTTCAGGATTGCAGGTGAAAACCCTGAATTTTTCTCAGCTGTCTCAGATGGTGTACAGTCTTTGCCTGGCTTTATTAACCTGTGTTTGAATGTGTGTAGTCCAAGTCAGGTCCTGGAGATGTTTACCACCGAGGTACTTGAAGCTGCTCACCCTCTCTACAGGGGTCCCGCTGATCATTAGAGGAGTATAGGGCTGCTGCTGTCCCTTCCTGAAGTCAACAATCAGCTCTTTAGTTTTGCTCACATTTCAGAGAGAGACAATTGTCCTGGCACCATGATGTTAATTTCTCTACCTCATCCAAGTATGCGGTCCCTCATTATTGTTGGAAATGAGGCCCAGAACCACAGTATCATCAGCAAATTTAATAATAGATGTGGAGCTGTGGGGAAGACACGCAATCATGTGTGTAGAGAGAGTAGAGCAAGGGGCTTCAGGACACAGCCCTGTGGAGCTCCTACGTTCAGGGTGATGGAGTTAGAGGTGAACTGGCCTACTTTCACACTTGGGGGTCTGCCGGTGAGGAAATCAAGAATCCAGTTGCATAGTGAAGAATTCAGGCCGAGGTCCCATGAGTTTAGAAGCTAGCGTGATGGGGACTATAGTATTGAAAGCTGAGCTATAGTCGATAAATAGCAGCCTTACATAGTTTCCTGTTATTGCTGTCATGTGTATAAGAGAAGAGTTGCAGGATGTGAGAGATGGCATCATCAGTGGATCTGTTGGGGCGATAAGCAACTGAAGAGGGTCCAAAGTATTCGGGATGGAGGAGCAGATGAAGTTTTTTTTAACCAGTCCCTCAAAGACCTTCATGACTATTGATGTGAGGGCAACTGGACGATAGTCATTCAGGCAGAGGGGTTATTGTTCGTAGGCCACAGGGATGATGACAGATTTTTTTGAAGGAGGTGGGAACCACCGATGTAGCAAGAGACTCATTAAAAAAATGGATGTAAACAAACCAGCGAGCTGATTCGCACAGGACCTCAGAACACGGCCAGAAATCCCATCAGGTCCAGCTGCTTTCCTGACATTCACTCGCTTTTTTTTTGTTACGTCCCAGAACCAAATTTGGCTTGTTTAAATCATAATAGGCCTGGACCAAACATATAAAAAAGCCACAGATGCTTGATATCAGTTTTTGTTATTGACATCCTCGCCAAGTTTTAATCAAACAAAAAAACTAAAGGTATATCAAAGCGCAGATCACAAATTGCACAAATAGACAAAATTTACAAAACACAAATATATCTATAAATATATATAACAGCAAGCAGGTAGGGCAGCTAATGATACAAAGACACTGACTACACCTGATCACCAGGAGAGATCTTACCTAACTCCCGAGAAAAACAAGAAACAGGTGAGTCTTCCGGGTCACTACTTTCCTCGCTGAACTTACTAAATAACCAAAACGTGACTAACCAGAAAACAATTCCACTACCCTTTACTGAAAATAAATAAAGCCAAAAAAAAAAAAAAAAACGAGAGGGAAGGAGCAATTTCGCCATGAAGCGAGAGACCAGTGAACGAGAGACCCAGTGAGAGAAGAGACTCGCCATTGAAGCCACTGAGGTTTATATAGTAGAAATCCCTGATGACGGCCCTCCGATTTCGAGGATCCTGGAGAATTCCCCCACTCACAACTCCACCTAAAGGCTAGGGGGAGAAAAGTCAGACACGGAGCGACTGTGGCCTTCAGCTGGTAACAGTGGCCTTCAGCTCTTCTGCATTCTTTGGTCTGGCATATCGGATCTTCCTCTTCACAATACCCCATAGATTTTCTATTGGGTTAAGGTCAGGCAAGTTTTGCTGGCCAATTAAGAACAGGGATGCCATGGTCCTTTTAAAACAGGTTGGGAGCATTTGTCACTGTGTCGTAGGTGCCAAGTCCTGTTGGAAAATGAATCTGCATCCCATAAAGTTGGTCAGCAGCAGGAAGCATGAAGGCTCTAAAACTTCCTGGTATCTGGCCTACG